>NW_022261985.1:4073947-4124809 GCF_002021735.2 Oncorhynchus kisutch
CTCTCTCTCCTCTTCTCCCTCTTCTCCCTCTCTCTCTCGCTCTATCTCCTCTTTCTCCTCTCTTCTCCCTCTCGCTCTCGCCTTCTCTCTCTCTCTCTCCTCTCTCTCTTCTCTCTCTCTCCTTCTCTCTCTCTCTCTCCTCTCTCTTTCCCTCTCTCTCTCTCCTCTTCCTCTCTCTCTCTTCTCTCTCTCTCTCCTCGCTCTCCTCTCTCTCTCTCTCTCTTCCCTCTCTCTCTCCTCCTCCTCTCTCTCTCTCTCTCTCTCTCTCTCCTCTCTCTCTTCTCTCTCTTCTCTCTCTCTCCTCTCTCTCTCTCTCCTCTCTCTCTTCCTCTCTTCCTCTTCTCTTCTCTCTCTCTCTCTCTCCTCTCTCTCCCTCTTCTCTCTCTCTCTCTCCTCATCTCTCTTCTCTCTCCCTTCTCTCTCTTCTCTCTTCTCTCTCTCTTCTCTCTCTCTCTCTCTCCTCTCTCCTCTTCTCTCTCTCTCTCTCTCCTCTCTTCTCTGCTCATCCTTTCTCTCCCTCCGGTTCTCCTCTCCCTCTCCTCTCCTCCTGCTCTCTCTCTTCTCCTTCTCTCGTCTCTCTCTCTCGTCTCTCTCCTCTTCCTCGCTTCTCCCTCTCCTCTCCTCTCTCTCTCTCTCTCCTCTCCTCTCTCTCTCTCTCGTCTCTCTCTCTCCTCTCTCTCTCTCTCTCTCTCTCTCTCTCTCTCTCTCTCTCCATCCTCTCTCTCTCTTCTCTCTCTCTCTCTTCCTCTCTCTCTCTCTCTCTCTCTCTCTTCTCCTCTTCTCCTCTCTTTCTCTCTCTCCTCTCTCCTCTCTCTGCTCTCTCTCCTTCTCCTCTTTCTCTCTTCCTTCTCTCTTCTCTCTCTCTCCTCTCTCTCCTTCTCTCTCTCTCTCTCTCTCTTCTCTCTTCTCTCTCTCTCGCCTCTCTTCCTCTACCTCTCTCTCCTCTCTCTCTCCTCTCTTTCTCTCTCTCTCTCTCTTCTCTCTCTCATTTCTCTCTCTCTCTCTCTTCCTCTTCTCTCCTCTCCCCTTCTCCTCTTCTCTTTCTCTCCTCTTTCTCTCTTCCTATTCTCTCTCTCTCTCTCTTCCTCTTCTCTCTCCCTCTTCTTCTCTCTCTCTTCTTCTCTCCTCTTTCTCTCCTTCTCTCCTCTCTTCCCTCTCTCTCTCTCCTCTCTTCTATCTTCTCTTCTCTTCTCCCTCCTCTCTTCTCTCTCTCTCCTTCCTTCTCTCTCTTCTCTCTCTCTTCTATCTCCTCTCTTCCCTCTCTCTCTCTACTCTCTCTCTCTCCGTATCTCTCTCTCCCTCTCTCCTCTCTCTCCTCTCTCCTCTCTCTCTCTCTCTCTCTCTCTCTCTCTCTCTCTCTCTCTCTCTCTCTCTCTCTCTCTATCTCTATCTCTCCTCTCCCCCCTCTCTCTCTCTCCTCCCACCCCCCTCTTTGTAGTGGTTCTTGATCGTATGCCAGACATTCAAATGGTGTAGTAGTCCAGACAACCGGAGACAACCCATTCAGCCAGTCAGAACCAAATACCTCAATTCCCGAACATGGCCAGCATAGAAGCTGCCTAAAATAGAAAGGTCACCACAGAAACGTGTTTGACGTTCATAGAGAATGCTTAATGGTGTGGTCACTGGTTCCAGGGTTTTGAGGTTAGCTTGGGTTGGGCTGGGTTGGAGGAGGGGTGATAAATTGAGCTCCAGATTCCTTCCCTGCTACTAGATTGAGAGTGTTGCCAACTCTTATGGTCATTCTGATGTTTGGTGTATATGACAATAGAAGTTGGCTACACAGCACAAACAGACCTGGGACCAGGCTATCTCTACTAGACCAGTCTTCTCAGAGACGTTCGAAGAAGCCAACCCATGCTAGGAGCTTTAAACCGGCCCTTTAAACCGGCCCTTTAAACCGGCCCTCTAAAACAACCACTGTCACACACCTACACACACACTTACACACTCCACTGTACTGTTACTACTGGCCCTGGGCCTGCTTGGGTTCCTGGTGTGTGTGTGTTCCTGTGTTTACTTTACTTACTCTGTTTTCACCACCAGACCCAGCATGTGGAAAGTCCTGCTAGCCTACAGAGACTGTTCCTCTAGACAGGAGCATGTCCTGCTAGCCTACAGAGACTGTTCCTCTAGACAGGAGCATGTCCTGCTAGCCTACAGTGCCTGTTCCTCCAGACAGGAGCATGTCCTGCTAGCCTACAGTGACTGTTCTTCTAGACAGGAGCATGTCCTGCTAGCCTACAGTGATTGTTTCTCTAGACAGGAGCATGTCCTGCTAGACTACAGTGCCTGTTTCTCTAGAAAGGAGAATGTCCTGTTAGCCTACAGTGCATGTTTCTCTAGACAGGAGCATGAGTGACTACCTTCAGACTTGGCCCTTTTCACTCCTCTGTTGGTGTTCAGTCCAAGGGAAAACACTAGTCCACTAGAGTTTATACAAGTTCCCACTCTGTGTTAATGTGCATCCCAAATGGCACTCTATTCCCTATGTAGTGCACTACAGAGCTCTGGTCAAAACTGGTCCAAAGTAGTGCTCCCAAGTGGCTCCCGAGTGGCGCAGCGGTCTAAGGCACTGCATTTCAGTGCTAGAGGCGTCACTACAGACACTCAATTCCAGGCTGTTTCACAACTGGCCGTGATTGGTAGTCCCATAGGGCAGGCGCTCAATTGGCCCAGCGTCGTCCGGGTTTGGCCGGGGTAGGCCGTCATTGTATAAAAACCTGCCTGGTTAAATAAAACAAATGAAAAATATATATAGAGAGAGAATAGGGTGCCATTTGGGACACACTTCTGTCTTGAACTGTAGTTCACTAAGTCCTGATAACAGAACATGTCCATTCTCTCTCTTCTCCTGTTACATACTGTAGTCTACACCTATTTCCTTCTGTGTTAAATTACATACTGTAGTCTACACCTATTTCCTTCTGTGTTAAATTACATACTGTAGTCTACACCTATCCCCTCTGTGTTAAATTACATACTGTACCCTACACCTATCCCCTCCTGTGTTAAATTACATACTGTAGCCAACACCTATTCCCTACTGTGTTAAATTACATACTGTAGTCTACACCTGTCCCCTCCTGTGTTAAATTACATACTGTAGCCAACACCTATTCCCTACTGTGTTAAATTACATACTGTAGTCTACACCTGTCCCCTCCTGTGTTAAATTACATACTGTAGTCTACACCTATCCCCTCCTGTGTTAAATTACATACTGTAGTCTACACCTATCCCCTCCTGTGTTAAATTACATACTGTACCCTACACCTATCCCCTCCGGTGTTAAATTACATACTGTAGCCAACACCTTATTCCTCCTGTGTTAAATTACATACTGTAGCCAACACCTTATTCCTCCTGTGTTAAATTACATACTGTAGCCAACACCTATTCCTCCTGTGTTAAATACCCCTCCTTCTCCTTTATCTTCTCAACAACCTCAGTGAGAAATATGGACTGGCCTGGTCTGGTCTGTGACATGTCTTCTTCCTGCTGGCTGTCAGAGAAAACAAAGCCTGCAGCTATAATACGGTTGTTTTGACAACTAGGTAGTGTAAGAGGAACATGGAGAACAAGGGACATGGAGTACTTATTTTCCTTTGCTGAGGGAGACTTTTACTAGAGTCAGCATGGGAAGACTTTAATAGACGCACGCAAGAACACACACCAGAGACGACAAGAGACTGAAATGGAGCTGTTTATTTGAGATGATTCAGAAAGAAGATATTGTGAGAATCTGTGGTTTCCTCACTCTCCTGACTACATACATGATTTCCCACTGTAATACGTAGTAGAGAACAACGCTATTACACAATCTGAAACAGTTTTTTATAAAAACCAGAACAGCACATCTGTGATGGTAACAAACAAAAGCACGATCCAGGTTGAACCATCTATAACCAGATAGTAACTATAGTAACAGTAATAACTTCACTATTAATAGACAGCAGCAAAATAAAGCTTAAATAACATTATAATACTTCATCATAAGATAATATCTAGTTGTCCTGTAGTTATATGACCTATTGTAACAAACAGATGTAGGCTAACATCTGTTTAGTCTAGTTAGCCAGAGGACAGCTTGGGGGCTCTTAGACCTGTTGAGACGTGATGCCACCCCTTTCTTTTCCATTACATTCTACATAGCTGTGTGTGTGTGTGTGTGCGCGCAGGCACGTGCGTGTGTGTGTTTTCAGTCTTACGACTCCCAGAGAATCACTTGTGTTTACAACTTGTTCTTTACTGTTGTTGAACTTTAACCTCTTCAGTCCCTTATACACACACATACCGCTAACCCTGTTTTCATAGGAGGCAGGTCCCCTTCCAGTTATTAAGGCAGACCTGGTACACATCCTCTGCCCATAAAATAAAACCATACAATGTTTCTATATTTTGGAAAAATCAAAAACAGAAGCATGATTCAAAACAAATCCTATGAAAATACTAACATAGTATCATTTTTCAGCGCTGTAAAATCCAGTTAAAAAATACAATTTCAGTCCATACAATACTTAACAAGACTGTTGGTTGTTATGGTAACACCCTGGGCCCTGAGCCATAAAGACCCCTGACCTTTCAGAATCATTCATTATTTATTTTGATGAGCTATCCGTTGGCATATGTGACATTTCCACAGTGGGGCTCCATTGATTTCTCAACACTAATATGTTTCAGTCTGTTTGGGTTTCTCGGACACCGCCCGATTGTTTAAATGTCTGGGTCTGTGTCCCAAATGGCAACCTATTCCCTATGTAGTGCACTCCTTTTCACAAAGGGCCCATAGAACTGCGTTCAAAAGTAACCAATAGGGCGCCATTTGGGACACAAACCCAGACATTTAAACAACCGTGTGGTGTTTGAGAATCTCAAATACACTGAAACATATAATTGCCTGGGTTATTTCTGTTCTAGAATGGTACTGAAGGTTATGCCCTCTCACCAAGCCACGCTTCATAGAGCACATATAACTGGTCCAGCAGCACACAGACTGTAGAGAGAGAAGGCCATCTATATGTAACACTCACAGTCAGCTAACACACTGCTGTTCTACCAAGGATGTATAGTACCAGCTACAGTGACTGTAATGACTTTCAGCTACAGTGACTGTAATGACTTTCAGCTACAGTGACTGTAATGACTTTCAGATACAGTGACTGTAATGACTTTCAGATACAGTGACTAATGACTTTCAGCTGCAATGTGTTGAACTGTGTATCTTCCCAACTTAAAGCTTAACTTATTTGGTCAGCTGAAACATTATTCCCTTCACCCTTCTAAACATTCTCTCCATTTTACCTTTTTCACTCAACCTTTCTCTCTCTCTACTCCCCCTTTCTTTTCCCAGCTACACTAAGCTACTGTCTATCATCTCTCCTCTCTCAGCCCTCTCTCTCTCTCTCAGCCCTCTCTCTCTCAGCCCTCTCTCTCTCAGCCCTCTCTCTCTCAACCCCCTCTTTTCTCTCTCCACTCTGAGTCTTCAGTCTGGGGAGGAAGAGGTGTAACAGCCCTGGCCAGCACCAACTTCCCTCCACAAACAAGACCTCTACAACCAACCCATTAACCCCTCCCACTGACTCACGTCTATCTACCCCTTGTTTTTTCAGTATTTCTCTTTCTAAAACAACGACAGTTCATTTACATATGGCCTACACATGAGCTAGTCCTGTAGACTGGAGGGCTTGTAGCCACAACTCTGTGAAGTTTTGACTCCACGTCTCTACCCACCCTTCTTCTGTTATTTCAGTCGTTCTGTCTTTCAGTCCCCTTTCTAAAACAACGACAGTTCTACTGTGAAACCAAATGGTTACGAACATGAACAAGTCCTAGTTGTTTCGACTCGGGAGACTGCGTGGTCACAGCTCTGTGAATCGCCTCCCTATAGTTGTGTCTCATGTGGTGAGTTTGGTTGGTTATCTATCTGTTCCTCCATAAACCTTCAGGAAATACAGTACATGATAACATAGCACTAATAAAGGCACTTCCTGTGGACGGCCCATACAGTAGACTTATAGCAATACACACGGTTTGCTCTTCAACCTTCCCACTGTGATACTGAACAATAGATGTCCTGCTGGATTAGGACACATTCATGTCAATTCAATCAAGCAGTACTATTATACAGTACCATTCCTTGAAGGGTACATACACCTCAGTACGTCTTGAAATGACCAAAACACGCAGGCAATATATGTCTGTTTCCACAATATAAATAGATAACACACGGTTATCATTAGGTTGAGATAACATGAACAGTAGTCCTGACTGTCTGTTATCATTAGGTTGAGATAACATGAACAGTAGTCCTGACTGTCTGTTACATTGAGATAACATGAACAGTAGTCCTAACTGTCTGTTATCATTAGGTTGAGATAACATGAACAGTAGTCCTAACTGTCTGTTACATTGAGATAACATGAACAGTAGTCCTAACTGTCTGTTACATTGAGATAACATGAACAGTAGTCCTAACTGTCTGTTACATTGAGATAACATGAACAGTAGTCCTAACTGTCTGTTACATTGAGATAACATGAACAGTAGTCCTAACTGTCTGTTACATTGAGATAACATGAACAGTAGTCCTAACTGTCTGTTACATTGAGACAACATGAACAGTAGTCCTAACTGTCTGTTACATTGAGATAACATGAACAGTAGTCCTAACTGTCTGTTACATTGAGATAACATGAACAGTAGTCCTGTCTGTTATCATTAGGTTGAGATAACATGAACAGTAGTCCTGACTGTCTGTTATCATTAGGTTGAGATAACATGAACAGTAGTCCTGACTGTCTGTTACATTGAGATAACATGAACAGTAGTCCTAACTGTCTGTTATCATTAGGTTGAGATAACATGAACAGTAGTCCTAACTGTCTGTTACATTGAGATAACATGAACAGTAGTCCTAACTGTCTGTTACATTGAGATAACATGAACAGTAGTCCTAACTGTCTGTTACATTGAGATAACATGAACAGTAGTCCTAACTGTCTGTTACATTGAGATAACATGAACAGTAGTCCTAACTGTCTGTTACATTGAGATAACATGAACAGTAGTCCTAACTGTCTGTTACATTGAGACAACATGAACAGTAGTCCTAACTGTCTGTTACATTGAGATAACATGAACAGTAGTCCTAACTGTCTGTTACATTGAGATAACATGAACAGTAGTCCTGTCTGTTATCATTAGGTTGAGATAACATGAACAGTAGTCCTAACTGTCTGTTACATTGAGATAACATGAACAGTAGTCCTAACTGTCTGTTACATTGAGATAACATGAACAGTAGTCCTAACTGTCTGTTACATTGAGATAACATGAACAGTAGTCCTAACTGTCTGTTACATTGAGATAACATGAACAGTAGTCCTAACTGTCTGTTACATTGAGATAACATGAACAGTAGTCCTGACTGTCTGTTACATTGAGATAACATGAACAGTAGTCCTGACTGTCTGTTACATTGAGATAACATGAACAGTAGTCCTAACTGTCTGTTACATTGAGATAACATGAACAGTAGTCCTAACTGTCTGTTACATTGAGATAACATGAACAGTAGTCCTAACTGTCTGTTACATTGAGATAACATGAACAGTAGTCCTAACTGTCTGTTACATTGAGATAACATGAACAGTAGTCCTGACTGTCTGTTACATTGAGAGTAGTCCTAACTGTCTGTTACATTGAGACAACATGAACAGTAGTCCTGACTGTCTGTTACATTGAGATAACATGAACAGTAGTCCTAACTGTCTGTTACATTGAGATAACATGAACAGTAGTCCTAACTGTCTGTTACATTGAGATAACATGAACAGTAGTCCTAACTGTCTGTTACATTGAGATAACATGAACAGTAGTCCTAACTGTCTGTTACATTGAGATAACATGAACAGTAGTCCTAACTGTCTGTTACATTGAGATAACATGAACAGTAGTCCTAACTGTCTGTTACATTGAGATAACATGAACAGTAGTCCTAACTGTCTGTTACATTGAGATAACATGAACAGTAGTCCTAACTGTCTGTTACATTGAGATAACATGAACAGTAGTCCTAACTGTCTGTTACATTGAGATAACATGAACAGTAGTCCTAACTGTCTGTTACATTGAGATAACATGAACAGTAGTCCTAACTGTCTGTTACATTGAGATAACATGAACAGTAGTCCTAACTGTCTGTTACATTGAGATAACATGAACAGTAGTCCTAACTGTCTGTTACATTGAGATAACATGAACAGTAGTCCTAACTGTCTGTTACATTGAGATAACATGAACAGTAGTCCTGACTGTCTATTACATTGAGATAACATGAACAGTAGTCCTAACTGTCTGTTACATTGAGATAACATGAACAGTAGTCCTAACTGTCTGTTACATTGAGATAACATGAACAGTAGTCCTAACTGTCTGTTACATTGAGATAACATGAACAGTAGTCCTAACTGTCTGTTACATTGAGATAACATGAACAGTAGTCCTAACTGTCTGTTACATTGAGATAACATGAACAGTAGTCCTAACTGTCTGTTACATTGAGATAACATGAACAGTAGTCCTAACTGTCTGTTACATTGAGATAACATGAACAGTAGTCCTAACTGTCTGTTACATTGAGATAACATGAACAGTAGTCCTAACTGTCTGTTACATTGAGAGTCGTCCTAACTGTCTGTTACATTGAGATAACATGAACAGTAGTCCTAACTGTCTATTACATTGAGATAAAATGAACAGTAGTCCTGACTGTCTATTACATTGAGTAGTCCTAACTGTCTATTACATTGAGATAACATGAACAGTAGTCCTAACTGTCTATTACATTGAGATAACATGAACAGTAGTCCTGACTGTCTATTACATTGAGTAGTCCTAACTGTCTATTACATTGAGATAACATGAACAGTAGTCCTGACTGTCTATTACATTGAGCTTCACCACAGCATGGTTTGTGACTCTGAATGACATACAACACAATATTTATTTAGCTCTATTGAACATATAAAGATTTACAGCAGCACTGTCTCTGAGAGGGTAGATTCAGTACATTAAGGTGGCTGGGATGCCCAGTTCACAACACACCTGGCCAGTCCTAAACCCAGAAATGAGGGTTCAAGTGTGTGTCTGTCCTTCCCATGTCCCTTCCCTTCCAAACTCCCAACTCCACCTCCTCTAGGTCAGATTGCTGCTGATGTCCAGGGTGTGTTGGTAGACCTGGGTCATATCATCCATGTCCCCTAGCAGAGAGAAGCTGCCGTCGTCACCAGGAGACCCTGGTGTCCCTCGGGTCCCCACCTTCCCCCCATGGAGCCCCCCTGCAGCCGTCTGGAGGCCCCGTCTGAAGCCTGCCAGCTGGAGTAGATCCTCAGCCGACATACAGGCCCTGACGTGTGGCTGCGGGGACGAGGGAGACCAATCCATTCCCATTAAGGGGGGAACACTGGAGAGACCCATCTCCTCACAGACAATACTGGAGGGTTTACTCTGGCTGCGAGAGAGGCCCGAGTCCCCCGGAGTCTCTCCGTGGAAGCTCATATTGGACAAGCCACTGTGGAAGGAAGTGGAGTTGCCGTACTTCCCATTACGCTTCAATATGCCCTTTCTCCCCATGGACCTCTTTGTTGGTGAGCTGGCGGGTGGGGCCATGGAGGTGCTGCCCCCTAGCAGTTCAGAGGACTCACTGCGCTCCGGGGAGGAGTAGTAGCCAGACTCCCGCTGCTGGTTGTTCTTCAGGATGCCCTTCTTGGGGAGGGTGGGCACCATCTTGGCCGGCGAGACCCCCAGGCGATCCTGATCATCGTCCTCCTCCTCATCTCTCTCGGGGCTGGAGAGCAGCTCCCTTCCCTCGTGGAAGTGCAGGGAGCGACTCAGCTCGATCTCCCCCAGGCTGTGGGACCTCTGCTCAGACACATGCATCTTCAGGATCCCCTTGGGTCTCTTCAGTCCTGGTTTGTCTTTGTCTTCCCACGCGGTGTGATGGTGGAGCGCTCCGCTATCATTCTCCTTCCTGGACTTCCTCAGGCGCTGGCGGCCAGCATGGGGGGGTACGGCGGGGTGTTCCGAGCGGGGAGGCTTGACCAGCGCCACCCTGGGTGACTCTGTGGTGCGGTTCTGCCAGTCGATAAAGCGTGCTAGCGTTGGAGAAGAGATGCAGCCACTGTTGTCCTTCTGGATGTCACAGTCACACACAGTGGTCTTCCAGCCCCAATTGACCCACCAGTGGTTGGCGATGTCTTCCACCGTGGCTCGACGCTCCGGATTAACCATCAACATCCAGCGGATCAGACCACGAGCATCTGGGAGAGAGTGGAAGGTGAGGCGGACAGAGACTTTAGCAACAATCTATGGCATTATTTAACAGACAGAGAGAGAGAGGAGACAGTTACAGAGAGAGGGAGGAGACAGCTACAGAGAGAGAGAGAGAGAGAGGAGACAGCTACAGAGAGAGAGAGAGGAGACAGCTACAGAGAGAGAGAGAGGAGACAGCTACAGAGAGAGAGAGAGGAGACAGCTACGGAGAGAGGAGACAGCTACAGAGAGGGAAGACAGCTGAAGAGAGAGAGAAGGGAGACAGCTAAAGAGAGAGAGAGAGGAGACAGCTAAAGAGAGAGAGAGAGAGAGGAGACAGTGAGGAGAGAGAGGAGACAAACAGAGAGAAAGAGAGAGGAGACAGCTACACAGAGAGAGAGAGAGGAGATAGCTAAAGAGAGAGAGAGGAGACAGTTACAGAGAGGGAAGACAGCTGAAGAGAGAGAGAAGGGAGACAGCTAAAGAGAGAGAGAGAGGAGACAGCTACAGAGAGAGAGGGGAGACAGCTACAAAAAGAGAGGAGACAGCTACACAGAGAGCGAGAGGAGACAGCTAAAGAGAGAGAGAGAGGAGACAGCTACAGAGAGAGAGGGGAGACAGCTACAAAAAGAGAGAGGAGACAGCTAGAGAGAGAGGAGAGAGCTACAGAGAGAGAGAGGAGATAGCTACAGAGCGAGAGAGAGGAGACAGCTACAGAAAGAAAGAGGAGACCGCTACAGAGAGAGAGAGAAAGAGGAGACAGCTACAGAGAGCGAGGGGAGACAGCTACAAAAAGATAGGAGACAGCTACAGAGAGAGAGGGGAGAAAGCTACAAAAAGAGAGAGGAGACAGCTAGAGAGAAAGAAGAGAGCTGCAGAGAGAGAGAGAGAGAGAGGAGATAGCTACAGAGCGGAGACAGCGACAGAGCGAGACAGAGCGGAGACAGCTACAGAGAGAGGAGACAGTTACAGAGAGAGAAAGAAAGAAGAGACAGCTACAGAAAGAAAGAGGAGACAGCTACAGAGAGAGAGAGAGAAAGAGGAGACCGCTACAGAGAGATAGAAAGAGGAGACAGCTACAGAGAGAGAAAGAAAGAGGAGACAGCTACAGAGAGAGAAAGAAAGAGGAGACAGCTACAGAGAGAGATAGAAAGAAGAGACAGCTATAGAGAGAGAGAGAGAGGAGACAGCTACAGAGAGAGATAGAAAGAGGAGAGAGCTACAGAGAAAGAAAGAAAGAGGAGACAGCTACAGAGAGAGGGAGAGAGAGAGGAGACAGCTACAGAAAGAGAGAGGAGACAGCTACAGAAAGAGAGAGAGGAGACAGCTACAGAAAGAGAGAGAAGACAGCTACAGCGCGAGAAAGAAAGAGGACACAGCAACAGAGTTAAACTAGTACCTGAGGACTGTGTAGGTTCCCTGTACTCTCCGTTGGTGATCTGGCGGATGAGTTTATTGTGGTCTTCCCCATCGAAGGGCATGGTCCCATAGACCAGGGTGTAGAGAAGAACTCCCAGGGCCCAACTGTCTACCTGGAAACACAACACACTGGTAGTTACAATACTGTCTACCTGGAAACACTACTGTCTACCTGGAAACACAACACGCTGGTAGTTACAATACTGTCTACCTGGAAACACTACTGTCTACCTGGAAACACAACACGCTGGTAGTTACAATACTGTCGACCTGGAAACACTACTGTCTACCTGGAAACACTACTGTCTACCTGGAAACACTACTGTCTACCTGGAAACACTACTGTCTACCTGGAAACACTACTGTCTACCTGGAAACACAACACGCTGGTAGTTACAATACTGTCGACCTGGAAACACTACTGTCTACCTGGAAACACAACACGCTGGTAGTTACAATACTGTCCATAGCGTTCTTGTATGGTGGCCTCAGTAGCACACAGACCTCAAGGCTGCTGATTTACTACTGTTGGTTTGTCATGGTTATACTTCCTACTGTTTTCACACCCGTCTGCTGGCTAAGATAATGGCCCTTTAATGTGTTTTAACAGAAAGAATAACAAGATTCTGTATCTTCTCCAAACACTCCGTTCTTTGCACACTGATTGCTGTTGTAAAAGCCATGTCAAGGTCTGTGACTTAAGTGATTGGGTTCTGTTCTGATGAGGTTGCCTTTGGCTCTGAGGTATAGACCTTAGGCTTCGGCCCAAATGACAGCATATTCCCTATGTAGTGACCAGGGCTCATAGAGAACATGGTTTAATTTGGGACACGGGCCGTATTCTCTGATTAGCTGAGATAATCTCCAGGAATCACAGTGTTCTGTAAATCACAGCTAGCTGGGAAACAATGGACGATTAGTCTCTGGGGAAGTCTACTCCCCTGACTCCATAACCTCAGTGGTTGCGTGTGTGCGTGCGTGCGTGAATATAGAGCTGTGATTGTTGGCTTGGACTCTGTCGGTCTCGGCCTCTTTGACCAGCTGTGTCAAACCGAGGAAAGGCTTTTCTCAGGAAGCTAAAGGAGATGGGAGTAGAGGAGGGGTGACAGGGTCAGCTGGTGTAGGGGTCATTATGTCAGATTTACTGTAGGGTGGGAGAGGGGCGGCTCCTAATGTCTCATGAAATGATGGGACTCCTGGAGTCATAGTCATTCTGGGTCTATGTTTGGTAACATGTTGAGACTCCTTTCAGATGAGTGAGCTGACCTGGGCTGGCTGTTGGGGAAGTGGCTGTGAAGCCTGGCTGGCTGGGCCTGACAGGATGTGTGTGTGTGTGTGTGTGTGTGTGTGTGTGTGTGTGTGTGTGTGTGTGTGTGTGTGTGTGTGTGTGTGTGTGTGTGTGTGTGTGTGTGTGAGTAAACTTCCTCCAAGACAGGAATGGGTGTTCACTACCTTCACTTGTCAGCTTAAGGACAAACCCAGAGGAGCAAGAGCACTTTTTGGGATGGGGGTTCCCTTCAGTGTTTCCCTTATCCAACTGTTATAGGGAATTTGTTCTGGGGATTTTCCACTGGTGAGAACCCGGGAGTTTAGATTTGTGTCTTATTTCCATGAGCCTCAGAGAGAGTATGATGTACAGCAGGATCAGTCCAGCAGGTCTGAAATAAGACTCTCTGGGTTTCAGAATGACACAGATCAGAAGTGAAGAGAAGGATTTCCCTTGTTCACTGCCATGTGGGCTATTCGTGTCTTACCGTGTGTGTGTGTGTGTGTGTGTGTGTGTGTACCTCTGGACCATGGTAGGGCCTGCCGTTGACGATCTCTGGTGAGGCGTACAGAGGGCTGCCACAGAACGTCTGAAGGAGCTCGTCTTTGTGGTAAAGGTTGGACAGACCAAAGTCAGCAATCTGGAGGAGCGAAGAGCATGACAATCAACGTTAAATGACCCTTGGATAAGACTCGCAGATCCCTGATTGCACCTGTAAAGAGACTGTTCCTATCGCTAAGATGCTGTGTTGAAATACAGCATATGAAAGACAAGAGATGGACATCTCTACGGGGTCAAAGGTCTTACCTTGATATTACAGTTTTCATCCAGCAGCACGTTTTCCAGTTTTAAATCCCTGTGCACCACTCCGTTCTACAAAGACAAAACAAGTCTAATTAAACTGTGACCCATTTACACACACACACACACACACGCCCACGTACACACACACACACGCCCACGTACACACACACACACACACACACACACACACGCCCACGTACACACACACATGCCCACGTACACACACACACGCCCACGTACACACGCCCACGTACACACACACGCCCACGTACACACACACACGCCCACGTACACACACACACACCCACGTACACACACACACGCCCACGTACACACACACAAGCCCACGTACACGTACACACGCCCACGTACACGTACACACGCCCACGTACACACACGCCCACGTACACACACACACGCCCACGTACACACACACGCCCACGTACACACACACTTGCGCACCTGTCTTTTGTCTACTATGTTTGGTGAGCTCATCCGCGATGGTTATTTTCAAGTGGCACATGTTCTATATACATGTAGCATCTTTAATTCATCTCAATGACATAAAGTACATCTCTCGTGTTGTTGGGTGACACACTAAACAGCTGTTAAACATGTGGGACACAGGATCCGCATCTCAAACGCCACCCTATTCCCTACATAGTGCACTACTTCGGGCCAGAGCCCCATGGGCCCAGGTCGTAATGAGTGCAGTAGTCAGTGCATGTAGGGATCAGGGTGCCATTTGGAATTCAGCCAGTGACAGGAAGTGCGGTCATGGTTCAATATGAACCAGAAGACCCACGTGAACAGTTTGACCATGCACTGTGTGTTGATAATTCACTTAACCATGGAAGGCAGATGTGCTCAAAGAAAGATGTGTCCGACCTCTCTCTCTCGCTTTTCTTTATCTATCTCTCTCTCTCTCTGTCTCTCTCTCTCTCTCTCTCGCTTTTCTTTATCTATCTCTCTCTCTCTCTGTCTCTCTCTCTCTCTCTCGCTTTTCTTTATCTATCTCTCTCTCTCTCTGTCTCTCTCTCTCTCTCTCGCTTTTCTTTATCTCTCTCTCGCTTTTCTTTATCTCCCTCCCTCCCTCTCTCTCTCTCTCCCTCTCTCTCTCTCTCTCTCTCTCTCGCCCTCCCTCTCTCTCTCTCGCCCTCCCTCTCTCTCTCTCTCTCCCTCCCTCCCTCCCCGTCTCTCTATCTGTAGGGAGGAAGCAGGGGAAGTCTATACTCTGCCACACTTCCTTCCGTCTGTCACAGCAGCGCTGCCCTTTCCTAACCTACTGTATCTCTATGTCCGGCTCCTCCCTCCTCACCATGTCATGGTTGCCCCCGACAACTCCCTCACCAGGATGTCACGGTTTCCCCCGACAACTCCCTCACCAGGATGTCAGCAGCAGCTGTAGCCAGCCCTATCCGTCAGTCATCCTCTCCCAGCTGGCACCCTATTCCCTTTGCAGTGCACACTTGTTTTAACCAGGGCCCATAGTAGTGCACTATATTTGGGATGCACCCTCAGTCTCTCCCAGCTGGGTATATGACATCACTCCACCAGGACCTACAGTAATGACATCAGTCATAGCCACCAGCTGTAGGGACTGTGGAGGACAAAGGGCCAACACTCTCTCTGTCTCCCCAGGGAACAGCACTCAACCTGGAGGTGGAGAGGGCCTGAGGGAAGGGGAGGGTGGGGGATGGGCTGCTACATGGGCACAGAAGGGAAATTATGTGTCTTATTGTGTGAGCTAACTCTGGTCTGCTGTAGGGTAATGTACTCTGGTCTGCTGTAGGGTACTGTACTCTGGTCTGCTGTAGGGTACTGTACTCTGGTCTGCTGTAGGGTACTGTACTCTGGTCTGCTGTAGGGTACTGTACTCTGGTCTGCTGTAGGGTAATGTACTCTGGTCTGCTGTAGGGTAATGTACTCTGGTCTGCTGTAGGGTAATGTACTCTGGTCTGCTGTAGGGTACTGTACTCTGGTCTGCTGTAGGGTACTGTACTCTGGTCTGCTGTAGGGTACTGTACTCTGGTCTGCTATAGGGTACTGTACTCTGGTCTGCTGTAGGGTAATGTACTCTGGTCTGCTGTAGGGTACTGTACTCTGGTCTGCTGTAGGGTAATGTACTCTGGTCTGCTGTAGGGTAATGTACTCTGGTCTGCTGTAGGGTACTGTACTCTGGTCTGCTGTAGGGTACTGTACTCTGGTCTGCTGTAGGGTACTGTACTCTGGTCTGCTGTAGGGTACTGTACTCTGGTCTGCTGTAGGGTACTGTACTCTGGTCTGCTGTAGGGTACTGTACTCTGGTCTGCTGTAGGGTACTGTACTCTGGTCTGCTGTAGGGTACTGTACTCTGGTCTGCTGTAGGGTACTGTACTCTGGTCTGCTGTAGGGTACTGTACTCTGGTCTGCTGTAGGGTAATGTACTCTGGTCTGCTGTAGGGTAATGTACTCTGGTCTGCTGTAGGGGGATGTACTCTGGTCTGCTGTAGGGGGATGTACTCTGGTCTGCTATAGGGTACTGTACTCTGGTCTGCTGTAGGGTACTGTACTCTGGTCTGCTGTAGGGTAATGTACTCTGGTCTGCTGTAGGGTACTGTACTCTGGTCTGCTGTAGGGTAATGTACTCTGGTCTGCTGTAGGGTACTGTACTCTGGTCTGCTGTAGGGTACTGTACTCTGGTCTGCTGTAGGGTACTGTACTCTGGTCTGCTGTAGGGTACTGTACTCTGGTCTGCTGTAGGGTACTGTACTCTGGTCTGCTGTAGGGTACTGTACTCTGGTCTGCTGTAGGGTACTGTACTCTGGTCTGCTGTAGGGTACTGTACTCTGGTCTGCTGTAGGGTACTGTACTCTGGTCTGCTATAGGGTACTGTACTCTGGTCTGCTGTAGGGTAATGTACTCTGGTCTGCTGTAGGGTACTGTACTCTGGTCTGCTGTAGGGTACTGTACTCTGGTCTGCTGTAGGGTACTGTACTCTGGTCTGCTGTAGGGTACTGTACTCTGGTCTGCTGTAGGGTACTGTACTCTGGTCTGCTGTAGGGTACTGTACTCTGGTCTGCTATAGGGTACTGTACTCTGGTCTGCTGTAGGGTAATGTACTCTGGTCTGCTGTAGGGTACTGTACTCTGGTCTGCTGTAGGGTACTGTACTCTGGTCTGCTATAGGGTACTGTACTCTGGTCTGCTGTAGGGTACTGTACTCTGGTCTGCTGTAGGGTACTGTACTCTGGTCTGCTGTAGGGTAATGTACTCTGGTCTGCTGTAGGGTACTGTACTCTGGTCTGCTGTAGGGTACTGTACTCTGGTCTGCTGTAGGGTAATGTACTCTGGTCTGCTGTAGGGTACTGTACTCTGGTCTGCTGTAGGGGGATGTACTCTGGTCTGCTGTAGGGTACTGTACTCTGGTCTGCTGTAGGGTACTGTACTCTGGTCTGCTGTAGGGTACTGTACTCTGGTCTGCTGTAGGGTACTGTACTCTGGTCTGCTGTAGGGTACTGTACTCTGGTCTGCTGTAGGGTAATGTACTCTGGTCTGCTATAGGGTACTGTACTCTGGTCTGCTGTAGGGTACTGTACTCTGGTCTGCTGTAGGGTACTGTACTCTGGTCTGCTGTAGGGTACTGTACTCTGGTCTGCTGTAGGGTAATGTACTCTGGTCTGCTATAGGGTACTGTACTCTGGTCTGCTGTAGGGTACTGTACTCTGGTCTGCTGTAGGGTACTGTACTCTGGTCTGCTGTAGGGTACTGTACTCTGGTCTGCTGTAGGGTACTGTACTCTGGTCTGCTGTAGGGTAATGTACTCTGGTCTGCTGTAGGGTACTGTACTCTGGTCTGCTGTAGGGTACTGTACTCTGGTCTGCTGTAGGGTAATGTACTCTGGTCTGCTGTAGGGTACTGTACTCTGGTCTGCTGTAGGGTACTGTACTCTGGTCTGCTGTAGGGTACTGTACTCTGGTCTGCTGTAGGGTACTGTACTCTGGTCTGCTGTAGGGTACTGTACTCTGGTCTGCTGTAGGGTACTGTACTCTGGTCTGCTGTAGGGTAATGTACTCTGGTCTGCTGTAGGGTAATGTACTCTGGTCTGCTGTAGTGTAATGTACTCTGGTCTGCTGTAGGGTACTGTACTCTGGTCTGCTGTAGGGTACTGTACCCTTTAACTCTGGTTTCCAACTACAGAATGGATGTGTGTGGGTTGGGACAGCTGCATAGCTTTTCCTTGTAGAAATGTCCATTGGCTTAGGGCACAAACCTAGGATCAGCTCAGCCTTCCCCAGGTCCTAGCCTTTACCATACAGAAGAGAGTAAAACTGACCTCAGATCAGCGCATCTCTTACCTTGTGACAGTGGTGCACGGCGGAAACAATCTGCCTGAAGAAGTGTCGTGTCTCTCTCTCGCTCAGCCGCCGTCGCTCGCTGATGTAATCATACAGCTCTCCCTTACTGGCGTATTCCATCACGATCACTATCTTGTCCTTGTTCTCAAACACTGGACACAAGGACATACACAGAGGACAACGTCAGGATGGGAGGAGTTTGAAATCAGCAAACCCATCTCAGGTTGCATCCCAAATAGCCCTCTATTTCCAGATATAGTGAACACTACTTTTGACCAGGGCCCACCGGGTCCACAGTTTCAACAATGGGGCCCTTTGGAGTAAATCCAGAATACAGAGAGACATACTGTCACCAATTTAGCACGACTGGGGATCTTGCTTCTGTGCTTCAACGGCGAGGTCTCTGATACTGTTCACATTGTTGTGTTATACTGCTGTTAACTGTTTAGAATAGGGACACTGTTCTACCCTGATATAGTTGAGGAACACTGTGATATCTGAGTCATGTCCTCACCCAGGACAGTTGGTAGAAGTCATGTTGGTAGACCTTCTGGTGAGAACAGTAGGAGGATAGTGGGTGATGTGTGTGTGTTGGTTCTTCCATCCTGTGTGCGTAAGGCAAGTGTCAGTATTATGTAAGATCACTAAAAGAGAGAGTGGTCAGTGTATCACACACCTCTAACCCTGTTAATAAACCCTGTATGTCACTCTCACCTCTTCTCTCTCTCTCCCTCTCTGTCTCTCTCTCTCTCTCTCTCACTCTCTCTCTCCTCTTTTCCTCTCTATCTGTCTCTCTCTCTCTCTCTCTCTCCATTTGTCTCTCTCTCCCTCTCTCTCCTCTTCTCCCCTCACTCTCTCACCTCTTCTCCTCTCTCGCTCTTTGTCTCTCACCTCTTCACCTCTTTCTCGCTGTCTCTCTCAATTCTTCTCCTCACTCTCTCACCACTCTATCTCTCTCAATGTCTCTGTCTGTCTCTCTTTCTCTCTCTCTCTCTGTCCTCTTCTGTCTCTCTCACCTCTTCTCTCTCTCTCTCCCTCTCTCGCTCTGTCTCTCTCTGTCTCCTTCTGTCTCTCTCTCCCCCCTCTCCTCTCCCAGATCCTGAACTCTTTCCATTGTGCCTGACCTGGAGCTAAGCGACAGTAGCCTGTCAGTCGTATTAGGCTGTCAGAGGACCTGTCTATTCTCCTTCTACACTACATGGCTCTGCACAATAACAACTCTGACTCAGGTCCAGAGCTCCTGGAAAATCCCCACGGACCGACCACTGTAGACCATTTTTGTGATAAAATAAAGGGTATTTATATTGGTCAGGTGACAACTTTATTCATCATTTATCATGTTTGTGTTAGACAGTATTTTGACATCTAAGGAAGGATCCCTACAGTGCTGGTTGTGGGCTGGCTAGCCAGGACTGAACCTGAACTTTCTCTGACTCCTGGCGACTTAATCTGCTGCTGTTGCTGTGAAACCAGAAAACTACAGGGGGCTGGTTCCAGTGTGTGTGTGTGTGTGTGTGTGTGTGTGTGTGTGTGTGTGTGTGTGGCCTTCAGTCTGTCTGCTAGCTGCGACCTATGGCAGTCCTCTCCAGTCACTCCTCAGTGTAATTACCTAGCTAGTTCAGTTCATCCCTATTAAATACAGGCTAGTGGACTCTGAGAGGTGGGCCCTCTCCCCTCTAGTCTAAACATAGAGATTAATGAATGAGACCGGTCAGGCCCCAAAATACTGGGGGTCCAAAGACATCCTCTCTCTCTCTCTCTCTCCTCCTCTCTCCCTCATCCTGTCTCTCTCCGTCCTCCTCTCTCTCTCTTCTCTTCTCTCTTTCTCTCTCTCTCTTTCTCTCTTTCCTCCTCCTCTCTCTCTCCCTCCTCCTCTTTCCCTCCTCCTCTCTTTGTCCTCTCTCCCCCTCCTCTCTCTCTCTCTCTCTATCCCTCCTCTCTCTCTCCCTTCTCTCCCCTCTCTTTCTCTCTCCCTCCTCCTGCTCTCTCTCTTATTCGGGTGACACCGGGGCTTGGCTGTATAAACTTTATAAAGTGTGTTTCTAGGGCTTTCTGGGCTCGGTCCAAACCACAACAATAAACACATGTAGTATTCATCCTTTAAAGACTCTGTTGTATAGTTGATGACAGATACTGTACAGAACACAGAGATGGTACTGCTGGCTGCCCTCACAGAACCTTTGTGGTTTCACAATGAGAGACACACACCAGCAAGGCAACAAGACACTGATGGCCTTCACACCCAAATATACTCAAATGTTCAAATTATCCAGACAGATGTCCTTAAAATACAAATACAAGTCTACGTTATGACATCATGTGTTGCTATTTGAGTGTTATTTGGGTTTGTTTTGGGTTACACTTGGTCTCTCAGTCATGTGTGTTCCCTGTTCCTACGTAAGCAGCCAACATCATAGTAAACATCCACAGATGTTGGACTTGGCGATAGTGGAGACAGAGGGATGAGGAATCTTCAGTGGAATCTGTCCAATGTTCCCTTCTGATTCGCTGTACAGTGCAGTATGTGCAAAGGCAAACAAATGAACACACTCCCTGCTCTCTCTCTCTCTCTGTCTCTCTCTCTCTCTCTCTCTCTCTCTCTGTCTCTCTCTGTCTCTCTCTCTCTCTCTCTCTCCCTCTCTCTCTCTCCTCTGTCTCTCTCTGTCTCTGTCTCTCTCTCTCTCTCTGTCTCTCTCTCTCTCTCTCTCTCTCTCTCTCTGTCTCTCTCTCTCTCTCTCTCTCTGTCTCTCTCTCTCTCTCTCTCTCTCTCTCTCTCTCTCTCTGTCTCTCTCTCTGTCTCTCTCTCTGTCTCTCTCTTTCTCTCTCTCTCTCTCTCTCCCTCTCTCTCCCTCTCTCTCTCTGTCTCTCTCTCTCCCCCCATCTCTCTCTCTCTCTCTGTCTCTCTCTCTGTCTCTCTCTCTCCCCCTCTCTCTCTCTCCCCATCTCTCTTTCTCTCTCCCCATCTCTCTCTCTCTCTCTCCCTCTCTCTCCCTCTCAATTCAATTCAATTCAAGGGCTTTATTGGCATGGGAAACATGTGTTAACATTGCCAAAGCAAGTGAGGTAGACAACATACAAAGTGAATATATAAAGTGAAAAACAACAAAAATTAACAGTAAACATTACACATACAGAAGTTTCAAAACAGTAAAGACATTACAAGTGTCATATTATATATATATACAGTGTTCTAACAATGTACAAATGGCTAAAGGACACAAGATAAAATAAATAAGCATAAATATGGGTTGTATTTACAATGGTGTTTGTTCTTCACTGGTTGCCCTTTTCTCGTGGCAACAGGTCACAAATCTTGCTGCTGTGATGGCACACTGTGGAATTTCACCCAGTAGATATGGGAGTTTTTCAAAATTGGATTTGTTTTCGAATTCTTTGTGGATCTGTGTAATCTGAGGGAAATATGTCTCTCTAATATGGTCATACATTGGGCAGGAGGTTAGGAAGTGCAGCTCAGTTTCCACCTCATTTTGTGGGCAGTGAGCACAGCCTGTCTTCTCTTGAGAGCCATGTCTGCCTACGGCGGCCTTTCTCAATAGCAAGGCTATGCTCACTGAGTCTGTACATAGTCAAGGCTTTCCTTAATTTTGGGTCAGTCACAGTGGTCAGGTATTCTGCCGCTGTGTACTCTCTGTGTAGGGCCAAATAGCATTCTAGTTTGCTCTGTTTTTTTGTTAATTCTTTCCAATGTGTTAAGTAGTTATCTTTTTGTTTTCTCATGATTTGGTTGGGTCTAATTGTGCTGCCTCTCTCCCTCTGTCTCTCTCTCCCCATCTCTCTCTCTCTCCCTCTCTCTCCTTCTCTCTCTCTGTCTCTCTCTCTCCCCCCCCATCTCTCTGGAGATGGGGGGATGGATGGAGATGATGTGAGGGTGTTTGAGGGAGGACATGATCTCTCTCTCCCCATCTCTCTCTCAGACCTACCTTCGTAGATGGAGATGATGTGAGGGTGTTTGAGGGAGGACATGATCTCTCTCTCTCCCCATCTCTCTCTCAGACCTACCTTCGTAGATGGAGATGATGTGAGGGTGTTTGAGGGAGGACATGATCTCTCTCTCTCCCCATCTCTCTCTCAGACCTACCTTCGTAGATGGAGATGATGTGAGGGTGTTTGAGGGAGGACATGATCTCTCTCTCCCCATCTCTCTCTCAGACCTACCTTCGTAGATGGAGATGATGTGAGGGTGTTTGAGGGAGGACATGATCTCTCTCTCCCCATCTCTCTCTCAGACCTACCTTCGTAGATGGAGATGATGTGAGGGTGTTTGAGGGAGGACATGATCTCGATCTCTCTGCGGATGTGAACCATGTCCTGATCATCCTTGATCTTCTCCTTCCTGATGGACTTAATGGCCACCTGGCAGAAGAGAGAGAGAGAACACCACATCATCACACACAGGTCACACAACAGAAGCGTGATCACTGATTAGAGCGTGACTGCAGATTACTTCACACACACAGTTATCTGAGTCCACTGTGAACATGTTGTATTGGAGTGACCCTTGTATTTTGACTGGACCCGATGACAGTCACAGACGTTTAAATGTTATGTCACGGGAGACAAACAGATGATCAATACTGGATCAATACAAAAGCTCAGCGTTTAGTAGAACTGTCTCTGGCTTATCCTGCCCTGTGTCAGTAAGGTCAGAGGTCAGAGGGGCAGCATGGTGCAGGTCTCAGGTCGTCAACAGAGTATTATAAACCCCTGTGTCAGTGAGGTCAGAGGGCAGCATGGTGCAGGTCTCAGGTCTTCAACAGAGTATTATAAACGCCTGTGTCAGTGAGGTCAGAGGTCAGAGGGCAGCATGGTGCGGGTCTCAGGTCTTCAACAGAGTTTTATAAACCCCTGTGTCAGAGGGCAGCATGGTGCGGGTCTCAGGTCTTCAACAGAGTTTTATAAACCCCTGTGTCAGAGGGCAGCATGGTGCAGGTCTCAGGTCTTCAACAGAGTATTATAAACCCCTGTGTCAGTGAGAACAGAGGGCAGCATGGTGCAGGTCTCAGGTCGTCAACAGAGTATTATTCTCCATTGCCAGTCTCATGGCTCTCCACTGATGTCTCATTGTTTATCTGTGTGGTATATTCTCACTTATGTGTGGTCATTTCACTTTTATACTTATGTTTATTGTTTCAGGTCTTGTAAGAGTCGTAAAACTTGTCCAGTCCCTTGCGAGAGGAAAGAAATATTATTTTGCTCTTATGTGCTCATAAACTTTTGATTGTTCTAGTTCTCACAATAAAGCTCATAAGCAGTGTCCCGTCCTCTGGTAGTGGAAAATAACCTGGCTGTGTCTCTAACTGGGCCAAGACCCTCAAGAATATCTCTCTCTCTCAGAGGAGGAGGCGGAGAGGATGGATGGTGAAGTTTTACCACAACCTTGAAGAGAGAAACTAGGTTTATGGAAGGACACGCAGCCAGCCCACTGGAGACAACAGATGCTAAATGAGGTTAGATACAAATAGATGTTCCATTTTACACAGCTCAGTGTGTGTGTGTGTGTGTGTGTGTGTGTGTGTGTGTGTGTGTGTGTGTGTGCGCGTGTGCGCCCTCAATGAGGAATCAGGTGTTTTGTTGTGTACTGTTGAGGGTACTGGAGGACTGGAGTTGGGAACCTCTGCTCTACAGTATCTCAGACAGACCATGCTGGTTCCACACGGCAAACTCATAATGAACACAGTGGGATGACATTAGCCTTGTTAAATGGGACAGGAAATATCCCCAGCACAGTGGTTATGTAGACCCTATCTCTGTGACTGCTTTAAGGTCATTTGCGGGGTTCACCATAGCAGTGGGCTCAATTGAAGGGTTGTGCTTCTCTCTGTGTGTGTGTGTGTGTGTGTGTGTGTGTGTGTGGGGGGGGGGGCTGTTAAGGCTTAATAGGCAAAATAGAAAGGATTAGGAATACAGGAAGTGGGTTATGAGTCAGCCGACAGGGACAGGAAGTTCCAGTGAGATGTACTTCCTAATTCCCTGCGTCACTCATGGCACCATATCCCCCTTCACTCCTTTTTAGGGAGAAGAGTTTAATCACACCTTTGACAAAATATGTGTCACAAATGGCACCCTATTCCCTATTTAGTGCACTACTTTATACCAGAGCTAGTCAAACGTAGTACACTATATAGGGAATAGGTTGCCATATGGGATGCAGACAAGTGAAGTGAAATATTCCCCCCTTTCCAGAAGACATAGTGGCAGGCTGGCAGAAGCAGTATCAGAACATTATGTAACATTCTGATAAGACTCTATTACATCATATGATATTAGTATTGGTAATGTCCTGTATGTGGTACCTTGGATTTACACTTTCCTAACAGAGTGACGTCTGCCTCTAGACTCAACATGGTTTAAAAACAATGGTGCCTTGGACGTCTACAAATCATGTGTTATGGTTACAAATCATGTGTTATGTCTACAAACCATATGTTATGGTTACAAATCATGTGTTATGGTTACAAATCATGTGTTATGGTTAAGTGTCCAACTTGAATATTATTAGTGTTTTAATGGGTTATGAACAGAGTGTAGAATGTGGGTACAGTTGAATATTATTAGTGTTTTAATGGGTTATGAACAGAGTGTAGAATGTGGGTACAGTTGAATATTATTAGTGTTTTTAATGGGTTATAAACGGAGTGTAGAATGTGGGTTGCGTATTATAAGTTAATAAAGGCAATACAGAGAACAGAACTATAAGTCCTTCCTTAATTACAGTCCAAATCTAGTTTCCGTCCCGAATGGCACCCTATTCCCTACATAGTGCACTACTTTGGACCGAAGGGTACCATTTGGGATGCAGTTCTGAACTCATGAATAGTCTATTGTGGTGATAGTGAATGGTGATCCCTGCCTACTGTACAGCTGGGTAGACAGGACGGACACACCCTTACCCCTCCAGCCCAGGGTTATGGATCGTTAGTCACAACCACCATTTGGGCCATACAACAGCTGGCTGACTGGGCTAAGTGGGGGGGCGGGGCAGGGGTGTGTGTGTGTGTGTCTGCGTGCATGCGCATGTGTGTGTGTGAGGGGGTGTGCGTGTTCTTGCGTGCATACGTGCGTATGTGAGGGGGTGTGCATGTTCTTGCGTGCGTGCGTGCTCGTTTGTTCATGTGTGCTCTTTAGCCTCGGGCTATAAGAGAAGAAGAAGAGCTGTCACAGATACAGACCAGGGCTTTGTCTGTGGTAGGAACCAGGTGTGTTGGTTTACAAGCAGGCTGTTTGATGAAGAAATTAGGGAAAGGCTATGCCCTGCATCAGTGCAGTGGAGTGGAAAGGAGGCTCACCATAGCAGGTGCTGCTATTCACAGCATGGTCATTAGAGATAATGGTAAACACAGGGTTGATGAGAATGATGAGAGGAGAGATGCTACTGGGGGGTTTATTGTGATGTACACACCAGACTAACCCAGCGGGAGAGATGCTACTGGGGGGTTTATTGTGATGTACACACCAGACTAACCCAGCTGGAGAGGAGAGAAGCTACTGGGGGTATATTGTGATGTACCCACCAGACTAACCCAGCTGGAAAGGAGAGATGCTACTGGTGGTTTTATTGTGATGTACACACCAGACTAACCCAGCTGGAGAGGAGAGATGCTACTGGTGGTTTTATTGTGATGTACACACCAGACTAACCCAGCTGGAGAGATGCTACAGGGGGGTTTATTGTGATGTACACACCAGACTAACCCAGCTGGAGAGGAGAGATGCTACTGGGGGGTTTATTGTGATGTACACACCAGACTAACCCAGCTGGAGAGGAGAGAAGCTACTGGGGGTTTATTGTGATGTACACACCAGACTAACCCTGCTGGAGAGGAGAGATGCTACTTGTGGTTTTATTGTGATGTACACACCAGACTAACCCAGCTGGAGAGGAGAGATGCTACTGGTGGTTTTATTGTGATGTACACACCAGACTAACCCAGCTGGAGAGGAGAGATGCTACTGGTGGTTTTATTGTGATGTACACACCAGACTAACCCAGCTGGAGAGATGCTACTGGGGGGTTTATTGTGATGTACACACCAGACTAACCCAGCTGGAGAGGAGAGATGCTACTGGGGGGTTATTGTGATGTACACACCAAACTGACCCAGCTGGAGAGATGCTACTGGTGGTTTTATTGTGATGTACACACCAGACTAAACCTGCTGGAGAGGAGAGATGCTACTGGTGGTTGTATTGTGGTGTACACACCAGACTAACCCAGCTGGAGAGATGCTACTGGGGGGTTTATTGTGATGTATACACCAGACTAGCCCAGCTTGGAGAGGAGAGAAGCTACTGGGGGTTTATTGTGAAGTATACACCAGACTAGCCCGGCTAGTACAACCCCCCCCCCCCCCCCTTATCTCTGTCTCTCTCTCCTTAGACCTGTCTCTGAAATACCTATCTATCCAGAGAAGCTGGCGCAGAACACAGGCACTTACACACACTCACACACACACTCACACTCACTCACACACACTCACACACACACACTCACACACACACACTCACACTCACACACTCACACACACACACACACACTCACACTCACACTCTCACACACACTCACACACACACACTCACACACACTCACACACTCACACAGAGTCCCCTGACAGGTCAACATAGAAGTGTTCCCTTCCTGCTGCTTGGCTGACCCTATCAACCTGCGCCTCTCACTGCTTTCATAACATTACCAGACTAGACCCGACCAGGGAAAGCTGCATAATTACACAACATTCAATCTAAAGGCTCTCTCAACCCTCCACCATATGACTGTGTCTTATGTCTCTAGTGGGGAAAAAGGTTCAGGGTGGGTACACAAATGTTCAGTCAGATAGACACAACAGATTAGACACACGGCGACTCAACCGTGTGTATCATAATTGACTGACTCAAAGTCCCACTGAATGTTATTTTACAGTAGCAGCCAGGAGACTGAATGTTCTTGTATGGTAGCAGCCAGGAGACTGAATGCTCTTTTACGGTAGCAGCCAGGAGACTGAATGCTATTTTACGGTAGCAGCCAGGAGACTGAATGTTCTTGTACGGTAGCATCCAGGAGACTGAATGCTCTTTTACAATAGCAGCCAGGAGACTGAATGCTCTTTTACGGTAGCAGCCAGGAGACTGAATGCTCTTTTACGGTAGCAGCCAGGAGACTGAATGCTCTTTTACGGTAGCAGCCAGGAGACTGAATGCTCTTGTACGGTAGCAGCCAGGAGACTGAATGTTCTTGTATGGTAGCAGCCAGGAGACTGAATGCTCTTGTATGGTAGCAGCCAGGAGACTGAATACTCTTGTACGGTAGCAGCCAGGAGACTGAATACTCTTGTATGGTAGTTTTATAGCAGCTAATCTCAATGAGTCACCCCGGCCTAAAAATCCCTTCCAGACTTCTGTTTGTATTGTCTGTGTGAGTGTGTGTTCAGTCACTGGCTCATCCTTTCTCTCCCTGTCTAGTAAGCAGGGTGTCCTGAAGCAGGCATGTCTCCAGACCTCTTAGACATGGACAGGGAGGCATTTCTATGCCTGACAGAGCCCCCACACAGACGGGTAATGTTTAGGAGGCTCTGTGGTGTCTTCTCTTCCTGGCTATACAGGATAACCATTGAGAATGTAGCCCCCCCATCCCTCTCTCTCTCCACTGTTCATACAGTTTAAAGTCAATAGGTACCTCATCAATACAGCGACCAAGTGAGAAGCTCTCGTCGTGTATGTGTGTATGTATGTATATATATATATATATATATATGTGGGCTTGTGTTTTGTGTGTGTGTGCACCCCACACGTAACCCCTCCAAGAGCCTCTGCTTCCTTCACACCTAGGTGTTAGTCAGAACGAGGAGACACACACAGCAGACTGTCTACTTTCCTCCTGCATACCTCACACTTGGAAAGTTCTAGTTGCCCAGCCAGGGGGTGACCAGAGGTCAAATAATACCCTCAGTATCTCCCTCCCCCTCCCACTGTCTCTTCACACAGTACAGAGGTTGAGTAACCCACTAGACCTATTTTAGTACTAGTCAACAAAATACCTGAAATATCTCTATAATTCACATGTCATGGCTACAGGGACGGTGGTTCAAGGTGCATTATTAAATGGATTTGTCAGTTCACATTCAGTGGGACAAAACTTTAATTTTTACTCGTGCATCTCAGCTCATCAAAACTCACAAGTTAAAGACAACAGAATTAGACTAGAGACTCATTCTTCTGAGATCTGGTAAACACTGAAAACACATGTTATAGATGGAAACTAAATGTAGCTACATGGGCCTTTAAAACGGACTAAAAATGTACTTTTAAACTGACCTTTGGCTTATCTTGTATAAGCAGTGTGACCTCTGAGACAATATAACTGATTTTGTCTCCTGAAGCCACGTGTGTAATTATGGCCATAAAACAATATTAAATGGGCTCATTGCTTCATTTAAATTGGAAAGCTGAAATCCCACGTGGCCTCATCAGGGAATTCAAGGGATTTCCGATTGACACGCCATGAACATAGGAGTGTTTATGAATATTTATCAAAGAAACACCAACACATCACACTATATTTAGTGTTTTTTGACGCTGCTTTTTGATGTTCTTACGTGACGTAAGAACGTAAGACCTTCATTATAATCGTGTTATTCACTTGTTGTAACCCACCAAGTTCCAACTGTCACACACGTTTCATTGGCGGTTAGTCGTTGTCTAAAACTCACCACTTTGCCGGATTGTCTCTCGATGGCTTTCTTCACTTTGCCGTATGTCCCTTTCCCCAGTGTCTCCAGCAGTTCGTAGCGGTGCTTCAGGTTGTGCTTGTGGTGATGTTTCTTCACGCTAGAGTTAGACCATCTCCCGTCATCCAGGATCGAGATGTCACCAAGGTAGTCGACAGGTAAAGGTCTGTCCCCCCAAATCTGCACATCGCTCTGTCCTACCTCAGTCCCAGCGCTGGACGTGGACACATTGGACACGTTAGATGCCGTGGACACATTGGATAGCCGACGAGCTTTTGAAGCAGTTTCCATCAGGATAACTAATAAAGTGTCAATATGATCAAATCCGAGTGGACCTAATGACGGCTATCCGTGCTTTAATGTATGTGTCCTTGGAAATACACCTCCAAAAACATACAAATATTTGTGTTTTGATGAAAAGTAAATTATTCAATTATTGGAGCAAAATCTTTTATTCCTCAATTGTAAAGACGTTGTTGCTACTGTGCTCCGTTCTCGTCGCTCCCTTATGGTAATCCAGTTGTTGCTCTAAATGGTAGAAAAATGAGACCAACCGGGCGTTTTGGAATTGTTGGATACAGCTTCTCATTCATTCTCTATCAGAACCATGCGTAATTGCTCTCTCTGATGTTGCGCTTGTCTTGAGAGCGACGATCCGCGCCTAGGTCATAGCTGTGGATGCGATGTATTCGAGTGTGACACACAAAGCTGTTCGGGTTTGTACCATTCTCATCGGCTCTCTTTCATACGCCCTCTCTCCCTTTCGCTGTTTCTTTTTGTCAGAGAGAGGTGTAAGGAGCTGGAGCCAGTAGCGGCAGGCGGGGGGGTGGGGTCTAGAGCCCTACTGTCCCCTTTCCATGATTGCCTTTTGTGTATGTTATTAGAGAGAGAGACATGGGCTAAAAGCAAGTATTGTACACTGCGCTGGCTTGGCCTGTTGAAAGAACAAGCTAACTTGGAGCAAAATACCATTTTCTAAAAGTATGAATGTTTTACTAGACATGCTCTGGCTCTGATAAAGGGGTATATTAGTCAATTCTCTGTACAATTCTGGAGTAAATGTATTCCAACCTTGAGATGAGGCGACCTTGGTTTGTTCTATAGCTCTGTAGCAGGTGATGTGTGTAATTACTTAACATTGTGACACTCTTGAACATGGTGTGCCTATGAGTGCTCAGACTACCTAATGGTAAACCAGGACCTCCTGTAGTCCCTAGGGAAATGATTTACACCCACCCACACAGGAAGGGAATGAGAGAGAGAGAGAGAGAGAGAGAGAGAGATTAGAAATACAATTGACATTCTCACTTCTCATGTTGTTGTAGCCCACTGATAGGATCCACGTTAGTGCAATAGATCCACTTCATTGGCCAGCTAGCCTTAGCCATTGTAATGTTGTTATAGTAACATGTCATACAGACATCTCTTCAGCAGAGGGACACTGATGCACAAACATGGGTTCAGCTTTATTTATTCATTAGTATAGTAGCCTGTATGTATAGAATGATATGTCCTCCTTCGGAGAGCATTTAAAGGACTAATGCAGACGTTTTTATCTTCATATCAAATCATTTCTGGGTTACAATTCAGTACCTTACTGTGATTTTGACCATTTGAAATGAAAACAAATAAGTAACAACAGCATTTGCTTACCAAACAGTAGGTTTTTCACTGTTGTATTTAGACATTTGCAAGACAAACTGCCAGCCACAACCAACCATAGAAATAGAATCCATAGATGGTAGTTCCTATTCAAGGCAAACTGACAGCCACAACCAACCATAGAAATAGAATCCATAGATGGTAGTTCCTATTCAAGACAAACTGACAGCCACAACCAACCATAGAAATAGAATCCATAGATGGTAGTTCCTATTCAAGACAAACTGACAGCCACAACCAACCATAGAAATAGAATCCATAGATGGTAGTTCTTAATCAAGGCAAACTGCCAGCCACAACCAACCATAGACATCTAATCCATAGATGGTAGTTCCTATTCAAGACAAACTGACAGCCACAACCAACCATAGAAATAGAATCCATAGATGGTAGTTCCTATTCAAGACAAACTGACAGCCACAACCAACCATAGAAATAGAATCCATAGATGGTAGTTCTTAATCAAGGCAAACTGCCAGCCACAACCAACCATAGACATCTAATCCATAGATGGTAGTTCGTATTCAAGTCAATCTGACAGCCACAACCAACCATAGACATATAATCCATAGATGGTAGTTCCTATTCAAGGCAAACTGCCAGCCACAACCAACCATAGACATATAATCCATAGATGGTAGTTCCTATTCAAGTCAAACTGCCAGCCATTGCTAGTGTACCCATGAGTTTAACAGTCAAATTGACAGGGTCAGAGGTCACAAAACCCTTCTATGGATTATGTCTATGGCCACAACACAACAAGCTGTTTCACACACAGAATAAGGAGCGATAAGCAAACCAAAGACAGCAGTAATGATAAGTAGTCAGATAAAGACAGCACTTTTAAAAGCCTATTTCACACCAGTCTGCTGAATCTGTAAGATCAATTTTCTTTCATTTTGAAATCTTCACAAATGAAAATGTGGCACTGACTCGCACACGGGTTGATTTCTCAGCACTGTCTCAATGAAGAGTTTGGCGTTCGACTAACCATGTGTGACGTGGAAGCGCAGCTACAAGCCTGCTAGAGTTAGCGGCAGGCGGACAAGCAATGTCCACTGTCATAGTACGGATGAAGCCTGAGCTGGAATGTGAAGCAGGTTAGCTTTAGAAAACCCTGAGTTGATTTAGCTTACTTCGTAGTATACCACTCAGATGTTAACCTAATCCTGATTTACAGTCACCTTTGGCCCCACAGTACACACCATCTATTCTATGACATCCCCTTATGGTCAGTCATGTCTGGTTCAGTTTAGCATGGTCCTGTTTAGCTGTAATACAGTGTGTGTCTGTTTCGATGTGTTTGGTAATGGGTAACAGTGTTGATTCATTTAACATTATACCCTCATAGGTCTGTGAAGAATGAGTTCAAATGACTAACACGTTTTTACATACAACAGAGATGGTGTGATGGGATCATATCTCAAACAGTGCCATCTAGTGGGGAGAAAGGAGAAGTGTCATCACTGAGTTCATTAGCAGTGCCAATGTCAGAGGAGAAGGCACTTGTGACATGACCTGAAAAGTTAATATTTTCCTCTAAAAAGCCTTGGAGAGTGTTGAGACTAGAAACCTCATTCTGTGACCTCTCTCTCTCTCCCTCCAGACAGATGTAAAGAAGCTAGGCCCTCCATGTAGACCAGAGAGTAGCAGAGAGCACTGTGGAGAGAAACAGCAGGTTACCAATAGAATAGATCAGAGACCAGAGGAACTTTAATCCTGAAGCATGGAGAGCAGGTCCCTAGGAGAGGTATCATCATGTTGTCCTCCACCAACCAATAGATGTGAGTCTATGAGCGTGTACTCAGACTATTGTCCACATCCTGCCTTTTTATTCTCATCTTGTGACTAAATAGATCTTTGTACTAATTTTCTGTTTTCTTTCAGTTTTCATCCTGTTTTCCACATGGATCAGTAAGTTAGACATTCGAGTGACGCTTTCTCCGCACACATCACAGCTTATTTATTTCTCTCCTGTGTGAGTCCGTATATGCACCGTTAGGGTCCCCTTCTGGCTGAAGCTTTTCCCACAGCCACCACAGCTAAATTGTTTCTCTCCTGTGTGAGTCAGTATATGCGTGGTTAAGATTTCCCTGCGTTTGAATGTTTTCCCACAGTCACCACAGCTAAATGATTTCTCTCCTGTGTGAGTCAGTTCATGCTTCTTTAGGTTCCCCTTTAAATGGAAGCTTTTCCCACATTCATCACAGCTAAATAATTTCTCTCCTGTGTGAGTTCGTATATGCTTAATTAGGGCCCCCTTCTGATTGAAGCTTTTCCCACAGTCTCCACAGCTAAATGATTTCTCTCCTGTGTGAGTATGTTTATGTTTCCTAAGTTTCCCCTTCAAATTGAAGCTTTTCCCGCAGTCAGCACAGTTAAATGTTTTTTTCTCCTGTGTGAATCTGTATATGTGCGGCTAGGGCCCACTTGCGATTAAAGCTCTTCCCACAGTCGCCACAACAATAAAGTTTCTCCCCCGTGTGAATCCTCATGTGCTTGGATCTACTTTGAGTTTGAAGGTCTTGCCACAAACAGGGCAGGTGTTGGGTTTCCCACTGTGACAGAGGCAGACATGGGCCTTCAGTTTACAGGTCGAGTTGTAGTGTTCTTTGCAGAAGCGACATTCACGGAGTCTCTTCTTGATGAGAGTCACATGCCTCTGCAGGTCAGTTCTCTCTGCAAACGTTTTTCCAGACGTGGTGCTGGGTTTGAAACAGTGTTCCACCACTGATGGATTTGGATCCAATGGCGGGCTGCAGTCAAGTTCTGCTGGGTCGCTACTTACAGCTGAGATTTGTCTGGAGGGATTGTTCTGATTATCTGGAGGGTCACAGGGAATGTAGAGGCCCTTAAGGTGGGTCACAGGGAATGTAGAGACCCTTAAGGTGGATCACAGGGAATGTAGAGGCCCTTAAGGTGGGTCACAGGGAATGTAGAGACCCTTAAGGTGGGTCACAGTAACAAAAGGTGAGATCCACTTGTTTAGGGTCACGCTCTCTGTTCTCCACAGTCTGGGTTTGGGGAGAAGTGAAGGACTGAAGTGGGTCCTCCTGATCACATTCACTTTTCACACAGGAAGGAGTGAATTTGAACTTAGCCTCCAGCCCTTGAAGCTGCTCTTCCTCCTGACTGGTCCTGAGTTCCTCCTGTTCCTCTTTAATCTGTGGAAGCACTGGGTTCTCCTGCCCCAGACTGGGGCTCCACTCCTGCTCACAGTACTGCTGCTCAGGGAGAACCTCCTCTTCAGAGACAGAGAGCTGCATGGAATCTGGAGGAAAGGAGAGAGGAGCAGAGGTTATCTATACAGCTTTTAGACATCAGGGTTGGGGTCCATTAGAAGTTAAAGCTAGAATCCTTATTTGCACCATACATTTTTTAAATTCTAAATTAATGATATACATTGGTTCTTGAAGAATATAACGTATAAATGCCTCATGAACAGTCCCACATCAGAACCCAAAATATAAGCTTGTTTTACTCCAATGTTTGTAGACAATGTAAATACTGCCACTAAACATGGTTAAAACTATAATGTTGATATCATGGATGAATTTGAGTGGTTACATTTCTCCAGGTTCATCCTTCACCTTTTTTCCAAAACAGAGGCAGGGTGCCCCCATTTAATTATTGTTTCAATTAAGGACTCTAGCTTTAACTATGTAGATTCATGAACTAAAATTACAATTCAATAATTGAACAACTAGAATCTACTTTCAATTACTTGTCAATAAACTGATGATAATAAGCTATTTACATATTTACGTTCAGTACATAAAAACGTAGTAGAATGTTCAATTGAAAGGAAACAATGCTGTACTGGGGGACCAGTTGAAAAACAGAGGGGTTGTGGGCTCAAAATGCACTGCTGCCCTTTAAATATGTCAGTCATTGCTTCAAGCCTCGGCACACCCACCCAAAGGAGGAACATATCTCAAAGTCTGTTCCAGGAAGTTTTAGGAAATCTTGTCCTTCAGTACAAACCATTCCTCAACGTAGCAAACGAACTGAACGCACCCCACTCCTGCTCAGTGCTGCTGCTCAGGGAGAACCTCCTCCTCAGAGACAGAGAGCTGCAGGGAGTCTGGAGGAAAGGAGCGAGGAGCAGAGGTTATCTATAGAGCCTTTAGACAGTCGTCACTAGCTGGCACAGCCACAGTCATAAACCCACCTATTTCTAAAATGCATCTCCTTAAAGCAGAACTGAACTCAAGAACCAATTTCTCTAATTGAAAACAACATACGTGACATCAATATAAGTCAGGAACATTTATGCCAGTGCCAAAATTGACTAAAAAGTGCAAGTAGGTTAATTTTGGTCATAAAGTCAGTCTCTTCCAAAACTGAGTTGTGAGATTGCAGTGCAAGTGTTCATCATGACTTGAGGGTTGGGTTTGATTTCCACAATGCCCACTAACACGGGAAAACAGCTGTGGTGAATTAACTCTATCGAATTGTACAGCAGAACACAGTGAGAAAGACCTGCCCAGCAGTTGGTTTACATAGTAAAACTGCACCAAACACCTTAGCTAGATGAAATAATGGCACTGGAGGGGATGGCTGCCGCTTTACGGGCTCCCAACCAACTGTGCTATTTTGTTTGTTTTTCACATTGTTTGTCATTTATTTTGTACATATTGTTGCCGTTACCGTCTCTTATGACCAAAAAGAGCTTCTGGATATCAGAACAGCGATTACTCACCTCGAACCGGACAAAGATTATTTGTTTAATGAGTCCGACGTGAAGGATATACTGCTTCCTTGAGACCAGGCCCAAATCCTCGTCATTCGCGTGAAGAAAAAACTGAGAAACAGGGGGCAGAGGTCAGGGTGCCTTGTGGGAATTCATTGGCGAGTGGGTAGACCGCCACTACTATCCGTCCTATTGGCCAACGTGCAATCACTGGAAAATAAACGGGATGATCTATGATTAAGACTATCCTACCAACGGGATGTTAAAAACTGCAATATCTTATGTTTCACCGAGTCGTGGCTGAACGATGACACAGATAATATAGAGCTGGCTGGGTTTTCCGTGCATTGGCAGGACAGAGCAGCTATGTCTGGTAAGACGAGGAGCGGGGAATGTGTGTCCATTTGTCAATAACAGCTGGTGTGCGATGTCTAATATTAAAGAAGTCTGGAGGTATTGCTCGCCTGAGGGAGAGTATCTCATGATAAGCTGTAGACCACCAAGAGTTTTCACCTCTATTTGTAGCCATCTATTTACTACCACAAACTGATGCTGGCACTAAGACTGCACTCAATGAGCTGTATACCGCCATAAGCAAATAAGAAAATTCTCATCTAGAAGCGGCGCTCCTAGTGGCTGGGGACCTTAATGCAGGCAAATGTAAATCCGTTTTACCTCATTTCTACCAGCATGTCACGTGTAACCAGAGGGAAAAAAACTCTAGACCACCTTTACTCCGCACAAAGAGACGCATACAAAGCTCTCCCTCGCCCTTCATTTGGCAAATCTGATCATAATTGTATCTTCCCGATTCCTGCTTACAAGCAAAAACTGAAGCAGGAAGTACCAGAAACTCACTCAATATGGAAGTGGAGAGATGACGCGGATGACCGTACATATCCCAACAAGAAGCCATGGATTACAGGAAACATCGGCACTGAGCTAAAGGCTAGAGCTGCTACTTTCAAGGAGCAGGATACTAATCTGGATGCTTATAAGAAATCCTGCTATGCCCTCAGACGAACCATCAAACAGGCAAAGCATCAATACAGGACTAAGATTTTATCCTACTACAATGGCTCCGATGCTCGTCGGATGTGGCAGGGCTTGCAAACTATTACGAACTACAAAGAAAAACCCAACCGCGAGCTGCCCAGTGACAAGAGCCTACCAGACGAGCTAAATGCCTTTTGTGCTTGCTTCGAGGCAAGCAACACTGAAGCATGCATGAGAGCACCAGCTGTTCTAGACGGTGTGAGCAAGACCTTTAAACAGGTTAACATCCATGGGGCCAGACGGATTTCCAGAATGTGCACTCAGAGCATGAGCAGACCAACTGGCAAGTGTCTTCACTGACATTTTCAACCTCTCCCTGACCGAGTCTGTAATACCTACACTACCAGTCAAAAGTTTTAGAACACCTACTCATTCAAGGGTTTTTCTTTATTTCTACTATTTTCTACATTGTGGAATAATAGTGAAGACATCAAAACTATGAAATAACACATATGGAATCATGTAGTAACCAAAAAAGTGTTAAACAAATCAAAATATATTTTATATTTGAGATACTTCAAATAGCCACCCTTTGCCTTGATGACAGCTTTGCACACTCTTGGCATTCTCTCAACCAGCTTCACCTGGAATGTTTTTCCAACAGTCTTGAAGGAGTTCCTACATATGCTGAGCACTTGTTGGCTGCTTTTCCTTCACTATGCAGTCCGACTCATTCCAAACCATCTCAATTTGGTTGAGGTCGGGGGATTGTGGAGGTCAGGTCATCGGATGCAACACTCCATCACTCTCCCTCTTGAAAAAATAGCCCTTACACAGCCTGGAGGTGTGATGGGTCATTGTCCAGTTGACAAACAAATGATAACCCACTAAGCGCAAACCAGATAGGATGGCGTATCACTGCAGAATGCTGTGGTAGCCATGCGGGTTAAGTGTACCTTGAATTCTAAATAAATCACAAACACTGTCACCAGAAAAGCACCCCCACACTGTAACACCTCCTCATCCATGCTTTACGGTGGGAAATACACATGCAGAGATCATCCGTTCACCCACACATCGTCTCACAAAGACACGGCAGTTGGAACCAAAAATCTACAATTTGGACTCCAAAGTCCAAATTTCCACCGGTCTAATGTCCATTGCTCGTGTTTCTTGGCCCAAGCAAGTCTCTTCTTCTTATTGCTGTCCTCTAGTACAGGTTTCTTTGCAGCAATTTGACCATGAAGGACTGATTCACACAGTCTCCTCTGAACAGTTGATGTGTCTGTTACTTGAACTCTGTGAAGCATTTATTTGAGCTGCAATATTTGAGGCTGGTAATTCTAATGAACGTATCCTCTGCAGGAGAGGTAACTCAGGGTCTACCATTCCTGTGGCGGTCCTCATAAGAGCCAGTTTCATCATAGTGCTTGATGGTTTTTGAGACGGCACTTGAAGAAACTTTCACAGTTTTCTTAACATGTTCCAGATGGACTGACCTTCATGTCTTAAAGTAATGATGGACTGACCTTCATGTCTTAAAGTAATGATGGACTGACCTTCATGTCTTAAAGTAATGATGGACTGACCTTCATGTCTTAAAGTAATGATGGACTGACCTTCATGTCTTAAAGTAATGATGGACTGACCTTCATGTCTTAAAGTAATGATGGACTGACCTTCATGTCTTAAAGTAATGATGGACTGACCTTCATGTCTTAAAGTAATGATGGACTGACCTTCATGTCTTAAAGTAATGATGGACTGACCTTCATGTCTTAAAGTAATGATGGACTGACCTTCATGTCTTAAAGTAATGATGGACTGACCTTCATGTCTTAAAGTAATGATGGACTGACCTTCATGTCTTAAAGTAATGATGGACTGACCTTCATGTCTTAAAGTAATGATGGACTGACCTTCATGTCTTAAAGTAATGATGGACTGACCTTCATGTCTTAAAGTAATGATGGACTGACCTTCATGTCTTAAAGTAATGATGGACTGACCTTCATGTCTTAAAGTAATGATGGACTGACCTTCATGTCTTAAAGTAATGATGGACTGTCATTTCTCTTTTCTTATTTGAGCTGTTCTTGCCATTATATGGTATTTCACCAAATAGGGCTATCTTCTGTATACCACCCCTACCTTGTCACAACACAACTGATTGGCTCAAACGCATTAAGAAGGATAGAAATTCCACAAATGAACTTATAACAAGGCACACCTGTAAATTTAAATGCATTTCAGGTGACTACCTCAGGAAGCTGTTCGAGAGAATGCCAAGAGTGTGCAAAGCTGTCATCAAGGCAAAGGGTGGCTCAAATTTAAAATATATTTTGATTTGTTTATTAACACTTTTTTGGTTACTACATGATTCCATATGTGTTCTTTCATAGTTTTGATGTCTTCACTATTATTCTACAATGTAGAAAATTGTAAAAATGAAGGAAAACCCTTGAATGAGTAGTTGTTCTAAAACATTTGACCAGTAGTGTACATGTTTCAAGCAGAGCACCATAGTCCCTGTGCCCAAGAAAGCAAAGGTAACCTACCTAAATGACTACCGCCTCGTAGTACTCACATCAGTACCCATGAAGTTCTTTTAAAGGCTGGTCATGGCTCACATTAACACCATTATCCCGGAAACCCTAGAACCCCTCCAATTTGCATACAGATCCACAGATGACGCAATCTCTATTGCACTCCACACTGCCCTTTCCCACCTGGACAAAGGGAACACCTATGTGAGAATGTTGTTCATTCACTACAGCTCAGCATTCAACACCATAGTGCCCACAAAGCTCAACACTAAGCTAAGGACCCTGGGACTAAACATCTCCCTCTGCAACTGGATCCTATACTGGATCCTATGCTACCCGTAAGGGTAGACAACATCTGCCACGCTGATCCTCAACACTGGGGTCCCTCAGGGGTGCGTGCTTAGTCCTCTCCTGTACTCCCTGTTCACCCATGACTTCGTGGCCAAGCACGACTGCAACACCATCAATACGTTTGCAGACAACACAACAGTCCCCATTAACAACGACGGGGGTGCAGTGGAGTGGGTTGAGAGTTTCAAGTTCCTTGGTGTCCACATCACCAACAAACTATCATGGTCCAAACACACCAAGACAGTCATGAAGAGGTCACGACAACACATTTTCCCCCTCAGGAGACTGAAAAGATTTGGCATTTATTTTTTAAATTGAACTACGCAAGTCAGTTAAGAACAAATTCTTATTTACAATGACAGTGGGTTAAGTGCCTTGTTCAGAACGACAGATTTGTACCTTGTCAGCTCGGGGATTTGATCTAGCAGCCTTTCGGTTACTGGCCCAACACTAACCACTAGGCTACCTCCCGCCCAATGGGTCCCCAGATCCTCAAAAGATTCTACAGCTGCACCATCAAGAGCATCCTGAACGGTTGCATCACTGCCTGGTATGGCAACTGCTCGGCATCCGACGGTAAGGCGCTACAGAGAGTAGTACGTTACGGCACATTACTGGGGCCAAGCTTGTTTTCTTGTTTTTTACCTTTATTTAACTGGGAAAGTCAGTTGGGAACAAATTCTTATTTACAATGACGGAGGAAGAGGAAGACCCAAAGAATTGTAAAAGACTCAAGTCATAGACTGATCTCTCTGCTACCGCATGGCAAGCGGTACCGGAGCGTCAAGTCTAGGTCCAAAAGGCTCCTTAACAGCTTCTACCCCCAAAGCTATACGACTGCTGAACAATTAATCAAATGGCCACCAGACTATTTACATTGACCCCCCCATTTGTTTTTACACTGCTGCTACCCGCTGTTTATTATCTATGCATAGTCACTTCACCCCTACCTACATGTACAAATGACCTTGACTAACCTGTACCCCCGCACACTGACTCAGTACTGGTCCCCCTCTATTCAGCCTGGTTATTGTTATTTTATTGTGTAACTTTTTATTTATTTGTAACTTTATTTAGTAAATATTTTCTTAACTATTTCTTGAACTACATTGTTGGTAAAGGGATTGTGAGTAAGCATTTCACCACCTTGTTGTATTCAGCGCATGTGACAACATTTGATTTGTGCAACTAAAATATCAAAACATTTGAGTTAAATTATATTAGAGGAAGTGATACTGGCTTTGTTCCTATGGTGTCTCATGGGGACAAACATTAGTAACTGCCACATCAACCCCCCCCCCCCCCCCCATTTTGATCGTGTCTCATCGCTGCAACTCCCCAATGGGCTCGGGAGAGGTGAAGGTGGAGTCACAAGTCCTCCAAAACAAGACCTGCCCAACCGCGCTCCTTAACACCCGCCAGCTTAACCAGGAAGCCAGCCGCACCAATGTGTTGGAGGAAACACGGTTCAACTGGCGACTGGGGTCAGCCTGAAGGTACCCAGCCTGCCTAAAGGAGTCGCTAGGGCGTGATGAGCCAAGAAAAGCCTCCCCGGCCAATCCTTCCCCTAACCCGGACGACGCTGGGCTAATTGTGCGGCGTCCTATGGGACTCCCAGCCACGGCCGGTTGTGGCACAGCCCGGGAATGAACCCGGGTCTGTAGTAACGCCTCTAGCACTGCGATGCTGCGCCATATCTCCTTCTTAATGAGCAACAGAAAAACATGCGGAATCGGTGCGTTCGGTTGCCCTTCAAAAACTGATTTTAAACCTAACCTCAACCACACTGTTAACCTTTTGCATAGCGCTAACCTTAAATGAAGACCAAAAATACACAGTGTCTTCAGAAATTATACCCTAAGACTTTTTCCACATGTTGTTGTGTTATACTAAAATGGTGACGGTGACCGTGCTTACCACAAACACCTGATGTGCTATGTTTGCTGTTTTGTACAGTGTCCTCCTTTACTCTTATTTTGTAGTGGCATTTGCACAGTAAACATGGTCACAAATCTAGCTCCATGGCGGTTCATTTCAAAACAAAGAAAAAGTAGTTTGTTCTGAACCATGTCGCGCGCCATTGTTTAAAAAGTCTGGATAGAGCTCAAACTAAAGATTTAATTTCTGAATTCTTTCATCTTTACGCACTTTCGCCATTTAAAATAAGTGGAATTACGTTTAGACATTTTTACAAATTAAATACTAATGTCTTGAGTCAATAAGTATTCAGCTCCTTTGTTATGGCAAGCCCTAAATCAGTTCAGGAGTAAACATTTGCTTAACAAGTCACATAATAAGTTGCATGGACTCACTGTGTGTTCAATATATTTTATGACTACGTCATCTCTGTACCCCACACATACAATGATCTGTAAGGTCCATCAGTCGGCCAGTACATTTAAAACACAGATTCAACCACAAAGACCAGGGAGGTTTTCCAATGCCTCGCAAAGAAAGGCACCTATTGGTAGATGGGTAAAATAAAAACAGACATTGAATATCCCTTTAAGCATGGTGAAGATATGAATTACTTTGGATGGGGCATCAATACACCTAGACACTACAAAGATACAGGCGTCCTTTCAAAGTAATTTGCCGGAGAGGAAGGAAACCGCTCAGGGACTACACCATGAGGCCCATGGGGACTTTAGACAGTTGAGTTTAATGGCTGTGAGAGGAGATAACTGAGGATGGATCAACTATATTGTCGTTACTCCACAATAACAACCCAATAGACAGAGAACAAAGAATATTACAAAACATGTATCCAGCTGTAATCGCTGCCAAAGGAAGGGTGCTGCTGAGGAGTCATTTTCTGTCTGCTCACAGGAATAATAAAGCCCATGGGAGTAATATAATAAGTGGGAAATAAATTACATTGAAATAAGTATATTTTGTTAATTAATCAGGGGGTGATGCAGCACCCCTACCTCCTGCAGTTATGGCTTTGTACTTTTTTCACAACAATTTCTTCAAAATTCACAAAAAGTGACATTAGCTGATGAAGATTCTCAGAGAACAAAACGTATAATATCTCCTAAGCCTGTGTTTACCACAGACCAAAACCCCATTCAATTTTCTCGCCTGCTTTTTTTCAACTAACTATGCCAGAGTTAGTGCCTACAAATATATGACACCACGGTTTCTATCTATGGAATTTGTCTTGGCCGGTGTTCAGTTAAACTGTAATACCGAAGCTGTCCTCTCAGAACAGTTGAAACTGGGCTTTCAGATCAGAACCTGTGGCCTTGTTTTAGGCACAATTTAGTGAAAAGCCCCAAAGGCTTCATAAATCCTCGTTCTCCCCATCACTAGTAATAGTTCATAAAACATGGTAAAATTGTGATCACTGAAAGCCTAAACGGTTTATTTATTGAGTAGAACTGTAGCTATCAGTATATCTATACACGAACCTATTCTACGTAGTTGTATTTCCGGTGTGATCCGCAGCAGTCTCCGTAGTCGAACATTTTCCTCGTGGTTACTCCGCTACTGTTTGCTCAAGTGCCTCGAAAATCTCCACAGCTGCCGCTGTTAAAAGCTCATTTAAAAACACACGAAACGACTGAAGTTTAGACATGTTTCTGTCAACGGAGAGTTGGGTATTCAGCTAGTATGTCTTCGTCCACGAGGAAAGAATGGTGGGCACAAACAAAACAATCCGCTCACAGTTTCTTCCGTATTGTCTTATTCCGTTTTTATCAGCGGGTGGCTAGTCCATAAACATAACAAAGCGCCCCGATGTGGGTGGGGTTATACTACAAGCTCCATACAAATTATAACGTAAAAATATGATATAATTGTTTTCCCACGTGTTAAGTAATAGGCTGATCTAGGATGATCATTCCTTGCATGAACTGAATTAAAAGACAACACATTGTAACACGTGACTAATGGCAGCTGCTTGGAACCGATGGGACAGCAAGCACTAAACCAGAGAAGGCAGTTATGAACAGCAATTATAAAGAACGTTAATGAAATGTGACTGAAAAAACCAATGCATTTAAAACAGTTTGGCTTTACACACACAGAAAGCAAGAGAGACTACATTCCCAATCTGGCCCTCATACCATCTCCACCACCTAATCATCCCCAGCTTCCACTTGGCTCATTCACCCCCCCCCCCACGGTCATCACAGCTAAATGGTTTCTCTCCTGTGTGAGTCAGTTTATGCTTCCTTAGGGTCCCCTTCTGACTGAAGCTTTTCCCACAGTCTCCACAGCTAAATGGTTTCTCTCCTGTGTGAGTCAGTTTATGCTTCCTTAGGGTCCCCTTCTGACTGAAGCCTTTCCCACAGTCATCACAGAGAAATGGTTTCTCTCCTGTGTGAGTCAGTTTGTGCTTCCTAAGGTTCCCTTTCAAATTGAAGCTTTTCCCACAATCACCACAGATAAATAATTTCTCTCCTGTGTGAGTCCGTATATGCCTACTTAAGTCCCCCTTCTGATAGAAGCTTTTCCCACAGTCTCCACAGATAAATTGTTTCTCTCCCACTCCTGTGTGAATCCTCATGTGCTTGGACAGATTCCCTTTGAGTTTGAAGGTCTTTGCCACAAACAGGGCAGGTGTAGGGTTTCCCACTGTGACAGAGTCGGATATGGGCCTTTAGTTTACAGGTGGAGTTGTAGTTTCTTTTGCAGAAGCGACATTCACTGGGCCTCTTCTTAAATAGAGTCACATGCCTCTGCAGGTCAGCTTTCATTGCAAACATTTCGCCACAGTCATGGCAGCGGTGAGTTTTTCTAGACATGGTGCTGGGTTTGAAACAGTGTTCCACCATTGACTGGTTTGGATCCAATGACGGACTGGAATCCAATGACGGACTGGAATCCAATGGTGGGTTGGGATCCAACGATGGGCTGCTGTCAAGTGCCGTTGGGTCGCTGCTTAAGGTTGAGCTTTGGCTGGGTAGATTGTTTTGATTATCTTGAGGGTCACAGGGAATGTAGAGGCCCTTAAGGTGGGTCACAGTAACAAAAGGTGTGAGTTCCACTTGTTTAGGGTCACGCTCTCTGTTCTCCACATTCTGGGTTTGGGGAAGAGTCAAGGACTGAAGTGGGTCCTCCTGATCACATTCACTTTTCACACAGGAAGGAATGAATTTGAACTCTATGATATCAGCCTCCAGCCCTTGAAGCTGCTCTTCCTCCTGACTGGTCCTGAGTTCCACCTGTTCCTCTTTAATCTGTGGAAGTTCTGGGTTCTCCTGCCCCAGACTGGGGCTCCACTCCTGCTCACAGTGCTGCTGCTCAGGGAGAACCTCCTCTTCAGAGACAGAGAGCTGCAGGGAATCTGGAGGAAAGGAGAGAGGAGCATAGGTTATCTATACAGCTTTTAGACATCAGGGTTGGGGGTCAATTAGAAGTTAAACTAGAATCCTTAGTTAATACATACAATGTTTTGATGGTTCAGACCTTGCAGCCATAGCTCAGTCTGTTGAGAGTGGTTTCATTTCTCCAGGCTCATCATCACCTTTTTTACCAAAATAGAGGCAGGGAACCCCGCTTCATTATTGTTTCAATTAAGGACTCTAGCTTTAAGTAGATTCATGAAGTAAACAAACATTACAATTCAATAATTGAACAACTAGAATCTACTATCAATTACTTCTCAATAAACTGATTATATGCTATTTATTTCAAAAGTTGTTTGTAATTTTTTTAATTACGAATTCAAATCACTTCTTGGTTTTCGTGACAATGTTTGTATCCATGTACGGTATTAGCAAAGATGGTTTGTTATGAAGAGATGTAGAAACCGCTTCTTAAAAATAAATCCCCGATCACGCATGTAGGCGATGTCATGGCGACGTTAGCTAGCTAAACGCATGTGCAGACACACGTCATTGGGTCTAACCAGGGCCACATTCAGTACATAAGAACGTAATAGACCGTCCAATTGAACAAAAACGTCGCTGTACTGAGCGACCAGTTAAAATGTATTTATTTATTTTTATTTTACCTTTATTTAACCAGGTAGGCAAGTTGAGAACAAGTTCTCATTTACAATTTCGACCTGACCAAGATAAAGCAAAGCAGTTCGACAGATAAAACGACACAGAGTTACACATGGAATAAAACAAACATACAGTCAATACAGTATAAACAAGTCTATATACAATGTGAGCAAATGAGGTGAGAAGGGAGGTAAAGGCAAAAAAGGCCATGGTGGCAAGTAAATACAATATAGCAAGTAAAACACTGGAATGGTAGTTTGCAATGGAAGAATGTGTAAAGTAGAAATAAAAATAATGGGGTGCAAAGGAGCTGAATAAATAAATAAAATACAGTTGGGAAAGAGGTAGTTGTTTGGGCTAAATTATAGGTGGGCTATGTACAGGTGCAGTAATCTGTGAGCTGCTCTGACAGTTGGTGCTTAAAGCTAGTGAGGGAGATAAGTGTTTCCAGTTTCAGAGATTTTTGTAGTTCGTTCCAGTCATTGGCAGCAGAGAACTGGAAGGAGAGGCGGCCAAAGAAAGAATTGGTTTTGGGGGTGACTAGAGAGATATACCTGCTGGAGCGTGTGCTTCAGGTGGGAGATGCTATGGTGACCAGCGAGCTGAGATAAGGGGGGACTTTACCTAGCAGGGTCTTATAGATGACATGGAGCCAGTGGGTTTGGCGACGAGTATGAAGCGAGGGCCAGCCAACGAGAGCGTACAGGTCGCGATGGTGGGTAGTATATGGGGCTTTGGTGATAAAACGGATTGCACTGTGATAGACTGCATCCAATTTGTTGAGTAGGGTATTGGAGGCTATTTTGTAAATGACATCGCCAAAGTCGAGGATTGGTAGGATGGTCAGTTTTACAAGGGTATGTTTGGCAGCATGAGTGAAGGATGCTTTGTTGCGAAATAGGAAGCCAATTCTAGATTTAACTTTGGATTGGAGATGTTTGATATGGGTCTGGAAGGAGAGTTTACAGTCTAACCAGACACCTAAGTATTTGTAGTTGTCCACGTATTCTAAGTCAGAGCCGTCCAGAGTAGGTGATGTTGGACAGGCGGGTAGGTGCAGGTAGCGATCGGTTGAAGAGCATGCATTTAGTTTTACTTGTATTTAAGAGCAATTGGAGGCCACGGAAGGAGAGTTGTATGGCATTGAAGCTTGCCTGGAGGGTTGTTAACACAGTGTCCAAAGAAGGGCCGGAAGTATACAGAATGGTGTCGTCTGCGTAGAGGTGATCAGAGACTCACCAGCAGCAAGAGCGACCTCATTGATGTATACAGAGAAGAGAGTCGGTCCAAGAATTGAACCCTGTGGCACCCCCATAGAGACTGCCAGAGGTCCGGACAGCAGACCCTCCGATTGACACACTGAACTCTATCAGAGAAGTAGTTGGTGAACCAGGCGAGGCAATCATTTGAGAAACCAAGGCTGTCGAGTCTGCCGATGAGGATGTGGTGATTGACAGAGTCGAAAGCCTTGGCCAGATCAATGAATACGGCTGCACAGTAATGTTTCTTATCGATGGGTTGGGTTGTGGTGCAAAATGTACCGCTGCCCTATAAGTACATCACTCATTGCTTCAAGATACACCGTGGCACACCCACCAAACGGAAGAAACGTATCTAAAAGTCTGTCAAGAACGTACAATAACGTTTTGGGAAAACTTGTCGTTTAGTACAAAACCGTTCCGCAACGTAGCAAATGAACTGAACGCACCCCAGGGGAGAACAACTGCACATTGAAGTCATGGAAGTTCAAGGCCAACCACGGTACTGCAGGCATTGTTATCAGAACAGGATTCCCCTTTATAGTGAATAGAAAAATGGCGATCTTCATGGTCAATCTTTCTGTAAAAACATTTAAGTCAATCATTGTGCCAATAATTGATTTTAATACACCAGATGTGTGTCCTTGAACCCATTATTTTTAAATTGCACACAAATAAGTTAAGTAGCCTGCAGTACCTATTTACTCAATGAGAGGCAGCACTGAGCTAGCCTGCAACATCACTCCCTGGAGTAGCTCAAACTGCTCATTTTAATTTTTTAACCTTTATTTAACTAGGCAAGTCAGTTAAGAACAAATTATTATTTTCAATGACGGCCTAGGAACAGTGGGTTAACTGAAGAACGACAGATTTGTACCTTGTCAGCTCGGGGGTTTGAACTTGCAACCTTCTGGTTACTAGTCCAATGCTCTAACCACTAGGCTACCTTGCTGCCCCATGGTGTCTCCATGAGACTAAATCTTAAACTACTTAATTTGGCTTCTTATGCACTGTTGTGTCTTCACATAGGAATTAATGGCGTCACGTGATCAATGGTTTTGTCCATTCATATATAGATGGGTTGGCTGACAACGTCACGAAAAGATGTGCGTGCATCGATGTGGCCGGAAGCCGTGCTTTGTCAAGATTCTGAACAGTCCGATAGCTAGCAAAAAAATTACAAGAAGCTGCCATGTGAGGAATCACAGTTGGATTGTTTCAGCTAGTTGTATCTTGTTCTTGATACCAGGTCTTGTTTTGAGGTGCATTGCAATGTCAAGGATAATATGGCTAAAATTATCAAGCTAGCTGACCAACAACTGTAACGATGTACACTGAACACCAACATCATGTAAAGTACTTGGTCCCATGTTTCATGAGCTGAAATAAAAGATCCCAGAAATGTTCCATACGGACAAAAAGATTTTCTCTCTCCATTGATGATTATTTCTCCTTTGCCAAGAATCCATCCACCTGGCAGGTGTGGCATATCAAGAAGCTGATTCAAAAACACCATTACACAGGTGCACCTTGTGCTGGGTACAATAAAAGGCCACTCTAAACATATGCAGTTTTGTCACACAACACAAAGCCACAGATGACAAGTTTTGAGTGAGCGTGCAATTGTTAGGTAAAGGCTTGTAAGCATTTCACTGTAAGGTCTATACCTGTTGTATTCCGCATTTCACTGTAAGGTCTACACCTGTTGTATTCAGCATTTCACTGTAAGGTCTACTACACCTGTTGTATTTGGCGCATGTGTCAAATAACATTTGATTTGAATTGACATGCTGACAGCAGGATTGTCCACCAGAGCTATTGCCAGATAATTTAACATTCAATTCCCTACCATAAACTGCCTGCAAAGGTGTTTTAGAGAATTTGACATTACATCCAACGAGACTAAAACCGCAGACCACATGTAACCCTGCCAGCCCAGGACCTCCACATCCGGTTTCCTCACCAGCGGAATTGTCTGAGACCAGCCACCCAGATCTCTGATGAAACTGAGGAGTGTTTCTGTCTGTAATAAAGCCCTTTTGTGGGAGAAACTAATTCTGATTGATTGGCGGTGCAGCCCACCCCACCGTGCCCAGTGGGTGGTCCTAAGCCCTCCCAGGCCCACCCACGGCTGCCCAGTGGGTGTCCTAAGCCCTCCCAGGCCCACCATGGCTGCACCGCTGCCCAGTCATGAAATCCATAGATTAGTGCCTAATGAATTTAAATTGACTGATTTCCTTATATGAATGAAACTCTGTAAAATCTTAGAAATTGCTGCATGTTGCATTTATATTTTGTTCAGGATACAGTTGAAGTCGGAAGTTTACATACATTTTAGCCAAATACATTTAATCTTTCACAATTCCTGCATTTAATCCTAGTAAACAAATTCCCTGTTTTAGGTCAGTTAGGATCACACTTTATTTTACGAATGGAAATGTCAGAATATAGTAGAGAGAATTATTTCTTTCAGATTGTATTCTTTCATCACATTCCCAGTGGGTCAGAAGTTTAAATACACTCATTTAGTATTTTGTAGCATTGCTTTTAAATTGTTTAACTTGGATCAAACTTTTCTTGTAGCCTTCCACAAGCTTCCCTTAATAAATTGGGTGAATTTTGGCCCATTCCTCCTGACAGAGCTGGTGTAACTGAGTCAGGTTTGTAGGCCTCCTTGCTCACACAAGCTTTTTCAGTTCTGCCCACAAATTTTCTATGGGATTGAGGTCAGGGCTTTGTGGTGGCCACTCCAATACCTTGACTTTGTTGTCCTTAAGTCATGTTGCCACGACTTTGGAAGTATGCTTGGGGTCATTGTCCATTTGGAAGACCCATTTGCGACCAAGCTTTAACCTCCTGACTGATGTCTTGAGATGTTGCTTCAATATATCCACATAATTGTCTTGCCTCATGATGCCATCTATTTGTGAAGTGCACCAGTCCATGATGCTGCCACCCCCGTGCAAACAAAAATCTGCTTAATTTAAGGTTAGGTTTAAAATAGGATTTTTAGAAATGGGCAGGGTTTATGACTTTGTGGCAACTAGTGACGACACTGGGGCCTCATTTAAAAACATGGCAACGCACAAAATCTGCCACAAAAAGTGTGTGCCAGTTCACAGAAAAGTTGGCATTTCTAAAAACTTAACTTGACATGAGAATGTGCTTATCCTCCCACAAATTTAAGAACATGTGTTTCTAGTGGTTTAAGTATTTCATTACAATTGTTGTAAAAGTAGCCTAGTGGTGGTGTTGGTGTTGGAGAACCAGTATGAGGCACTGTTTCCTCTGGTAAAAAAACTTATCCCAGAGCAGTGATTAAGGACATTGTCCTGTGTTGGGTTCAGTCTTTCAGCTGGGATGTTAAATAGGTGTCCTGACTCTTTGGTCACTAGAGATCCCATGACACTTATCATAGAGTATGGGTGTCAATTCTTGGCTAAAAGCCCAATCTGGCAACCTAATCATCTACAGCTTCCCATTGGCTCATTCATCTCCTCTGTAACTATTCCCCAGGTTGTTGCTGGAAATGAGAATTGTGTTTTCAGTTAACTTACCTGATGATGGCACTCTTATTCAAAATAATAACAAGATTCTGTTAGTGGAGATCCATTTTTTCTTCATCTTTCCATTGTAAAGTGTATTTTCTATTTATTTAACTAGGCAAGTCAGTTAAGAACAAATTCTTATTTACAATGATGGCCTATACCCGGCCAAACCCGGACGAAGCTGGGCCAATTATGCGCCGCCCTATGGGTCTCCCAATTACGACCGGATGTGATACATCCTGGAAATAAATTAGGCATCTATTTACCATTTATTTCCATGATCATTGCAGAATACATTTCTTTCGTTTTTGGACTGTGATGGTTTCATACTCGCGAAGTAGCCTATAGCCCTACAAACGTCCCATCCCTCATTTCATTGGAACCACTTTACAGTAGTAAATAGATCAACTATTTGAAGAATTTTGCTCTATGTGATCTGAAGCGCATTAATGGTAAAAACAGAAGGGTCATCTTTCCAATTTTCGTTTATTTTGTCTTTATTTTGTCTCAAGTAAACAATATTAATTTATAAACATAATATATATTTTCATAATCATTGCAGAATATATCCCACGCCACTTTTTCTGGCCATGATGCGTTCATATTCCCGAAGAAGCTTTAGTTTACAGCGAATGACCACGCCCGTCTCATTTAAATTGTATCTAATAGAGTAAAATACTTGAAATAATAGCCTGTATCCAAGGGGGGGTAGAATTTAACCGATGAACAGAGTTATATTTTACTTTGACGTGTGTAGGTTATGGGGCCTTCCACTGTAACTAGGCATAGGCTATATGTTTTACATTGTCTAGTCTGTCCACTCAAAAATAATGTTTCAGAATTCGCGGGCAGTGCAGAAATTTACGTTCGGGGAAAAGTAATCGCAAATCATTAGGCTATTGAATTCAAACGATCCGTTTACAGGTCCACGCCATTTTCAATTGTAGTTCTTTCAGAAATGGTCAAAA
>NW_022261985.1:4124909-4162409 GCF_002021735.2 Oncorhynchus kisutch
TCAGGATCTTCTCATTTTGAAGTACTCTTTTTTTATATGTAAACATAATTGGATTCTGATTAGTTATAGGCAAATGAATACAGGCCAAATTTGTATGCCGTTTTCCTTATCACTATAATCTAGTAGTAATTTAGCAGTAGAGATCATTTCCTTTATTCCCCATTCTCCACACAGCCTAAATTATAGGTACTGAACCATTTACAGGACAATAATAAACGTAGCATATAGGATCCAACCCTCACAGAGTGAATACATGTAGAGCGTTTGTAGACTAAGAAAAAAATATGAAGTGACAGTTTCATCATTAAGTGCTTAAAGAAAGGCATATCACAAAGATCACAGATGACAGTGACCACCAAATGTATGACATTAGAGAATGAATTGTAAGCACCAAAGTGTGTTTGTCAAAATAATATCTGAAAATGTCACTTGTTGAACATAATACTTCTATTTGCAATAGCAATTTATGATATATGCAGTTGAGGAATATTCCATGTACCAACACTACATTGAAAAATATATATATATTATTTACCTTTATTTAACTAGGCAAGTCAGTTAAGAACAAATTCTTATTTTCAATGACGGCCTAGGAACAGTGGGTTAACTGCCTTGTTCAGGGGCAGAACGACAGATTTGTACCTTGTCAGCTCGGGGGTTTGAACTTGCAACTTTCCGATTACTAGTCCAACGCTCTAACCACTAGGTAGGACGGACATAAGACATTCACATATATAGTATATATTTTTAAATGTATTTTTTATTTGCCCTTTATTTAACCAGGTCGGCCAGTTGAGAACACCTTTATTTAACCAGGTCGGCCAGTTGAGAACACCTTTATTTAACCAGGTCGGCCAGTTGAGACAACCTTTATTTAACCAGGTCGGCCAGTTGAGAACACCTTTATTGAACCAGGTCGGCCAGTTGAGAACACCTTTATTGAACCAGGTCGGCCAGTTGAGAACACCTTTATTTAACCAGGTGGGCCAGTTGACAACGACTTCTCATTTACAACTGCGACCTGGCCAAGATAAAGCAAAGCAGTGTGACAAAGAACAACACAAAGTTACATATGGAATAAACAAATGTACAGTCAATAACACACTAGAAAAGTGTATATACAGTGTGTGCAAATGTAGTAAGATTAAAGAGGTAAGGCAATAGATAGGCCGTAGTGGGGAAATAATTACAATTTCGCAAATAAACACGAGTGATAGATGTGCAGAATATTAATGTGCAAGTAGAGATACTGGGGTGCAAAGAAAATTAAAATGATCTGTAAGCCTCTCTGATAGCTGATGCTTAAAGATAGTGAGGAAGATGAGTCTACAGCTTTTGCAATTCGTTCCAGTCATTGGCAGCAGAGAACTGGCGGCCAAAGGAAAATTGGCTTTGGGGGTGACCCGTGAAATATACCTGGTGGAGCACGTGCTACGGTTGGGTGCTGCTATGGTGACCAGTGAGCTGAGATAAGGCGGGGCTTTACCTAACAAGGACTTATAGATTACCTGGAGCCAGTAGGTTTGGGCGAGAGTATGAAGCGAGGGGCAGCCAACGAGAGCATACAGATCGCAGTGGTGGGTAGTATATGGGGCTTTTGGTGACGAAACGGATGGCCTTGTGATAGACAGCATCCATTTGCTGAGTAAGAGTGTTCGTGACATTGCCGAAGTCAAGGATCGGTAGGATTAGTCAGTTTTACGAGGGTATGTTTGGCAGCATGAGTGAAGGATGTTTTGTTGCAAAAAATAGGGAAGACGATTATAGATTTAATATTGGATTGGAGATGCTTAATGTGAGTCTGTGACGAGACTTTACAGTCTAACCAGACACCTAGGGTATTTGTAGTTGTCCACATATTCTAAGGTTAGAACCGTCCAGAGTAGTGATGCTGGATGTGCGAACAGGGTGCGAGCAGCGATCGGTTGAAAGAGCATGCATTTAGTTTTACTTGCGTTTAAGAGCAGTTGGAGGGCCACGGAAGTAGAGTTGTATGGCATTGAAGCTCGTCTGGAGGGTTAGTTAACAGAACAGTCCGCCGACAAGAAGGGCCAGAAGTATACAGAATGGTGTCGTCTGCGTAGAGGTGGATCAGAGAATCACCAGCCGCAAGAAGCGCGCTTCATTGAATTATACGAGAAAAGCGTCGGCCCGAGAATTGAACTACCCTTGTGGGCAGCACCCCATAGGACTGACCAGAGTCCGGAACAACAGGCCCTCCGTTGACACACTGAACTCTGATCAGAGAAGTAGTTGGTGAACAAATCGAGGCAATCATGTTGAGAAACCAAGGCTGTTGAGTCTGCTGTAATAAGTACAGTGACAGAGTCGAAAGCCTTGGCCAGGTCGACGGGCTGCACCGGTATTGTCTTTTAGTCGATGGCAAGTCTGATAGCTGTTAAGGACCCTTGAGCGTGGCTGAGGTGTAACGCATGACCAGCGCGGAAACCAGATTGCATAGCGGTAGAAGGTACGGTGGGATGCGAAATGGTCTTTGATCTGTTTTTAACTTGGGCTTTCGAAGACCTTAGAAAGGCGAGGGTAGGTATAGATATAGGTCCTGTAACAGTTTGTGTCTAGAGGGTCTCCCCCTTTGAAAGAGGGGATGACCCCGGAGCTTTCCAATCGTTGGGGATCTCAGACGATACGGAAGAGAGGTTGAACAGCTAGTAATAGGGTTTGCAACAATGTCGGTCAGATCATTTAGAAAGAGAGGGTCCAGATTGTCCTAGCCCAGCTGATTTGTAGGGGTCCAGATTTGCAAACTCGTTTCAGAACATCAGGTATCTGGATTTGGGGTGAAGGAGAAATGGGGGAGGCTTGGGCAAGTTGCTGTGGGTGGTGCAGAGCTGTTGACCGGGGTAGGGGGTAGCCAGGTGGAAAGCAAGGCCAGCCATAGAAAAAATGCTATTATAGATTAGCCCACTGAGTGGACATACTGAACCTTGCTTGAAAGTCACATAGGTCACATGGACCAAGGAGCTATGGAAATTTTACATTTGGAAAATTCATGTAAAAATTGTGTGGATGAAGAAGGGGACAAACTAAAGGTTGTGCAATATAGAAGGGGTAGTCAGTGGACATTCTGAAACCTTGTTTGAGTCCAGTAGGTCCATATGAATTAATGAGGCTATTGAAAATTCAAAGATGTAAATAAAATATTTAAAATAGTGCGAGATGTAAATCGACAAAAGAGATGATGTGCAATGTGTGTGTATAGCCATTGGGTTAGCTAGAACCAGTTGGAAACGTTTTAGGAGTAATGGTTAAATAGCTATTGACTTTTTTAATTTGATTTGTCATAATGTTGACGGTCCATAACTGCTGTTGTGGAGGTAAGGAAACTACATGGCGATTCCGTCGAATATCCAACCTGAAACGGTCTTTACCTCGGTCCATTACATTCACCATTTCTAAACTCGCTACACACAGGGAGGAAAGAGAGATTAGAAATACTCACTTCTCATGTTGTTGTAGCCTACTGAAAGGATCCTTGTTCGTGTAATAGATCCACTTCATTGGCCAGCTAGCCGATGTCCTTTTGCTGCAGTAGGATGTGATGCAGACACCTCTTAATCAGAGGCAATTGCCAAAGACTCCAGCCACCCAAGTCGTAGACTGTTCTCTCTGCTTTCGCACGGCAAGCGGTACCGGAGTGCCAGGTCTAGGTCCAAAAGGCTCCTTAACAGCTTCTACCCCCAAACTTTTTCTACGCTGCTGCTACTCGCTGTTTATTATCAATGCATTGTCACTTTACCCAGGTGTGCACAATGGTGAACATGTAGTAAAAATACTTTAAAATACGACTGAAGTAGTTTTTGGGGGTACCTTGTACTATGTATTATGTCTGAGTGTTGGAGCCCCTGGCTATCTACAAAAATACAATCGAATTAAAATAAAATCTAAATCAAATTGTGCCATTTGTTTAATATAAGGAATGTGAAATGATTTATACTTTTGATACTATATTTAGCAATTACATTTACTTTTGATTAGTAAGTATATTTAAGACCAAATACTTTTAGACTTTTACTGAAGTAGTATTTTACTGGGTGACTCACTTTTACTTGAGTCATTTTCTATTAAGGTATATTTACTTTTGCTAATGTCTGGCAATTGAGTACTTTTTCCACACCACTGCATGTACATATTACCTCAACTAACCTGTACCCCTGTATATAGCCTCCTTACTGTTCTTTTATTTTCGATATGTTTATCAAATAAAGAAAATAGCTAATTTAGTAAATAATTTCCTACCTGTTGTAGTCGGCACATGTGACAAATAACATTTGATTTGATACTGAGGCACAAACATACTTAGTTGTCAAGTCAACTTATCTGACAGTGCTGCTGTGAACTAGAGCAAAACAGGAGATGTATAAACAATGAAGGATATCATTGATGCAATTTCAATGTTGTTTGAGTTGCTTTGTGTTTTCACCAAATTAGCTTGAGATGATTTTACTGCAACACTTCATCCAAGTTACTTGACATAGGAGTTTCAAAGAGCTGTCAGTCAAGGCGAGCTCATGAAAATCGCCATGCTATGTTGCGGTCTTAGGTCTCTATTTATGTAGTGTTGTGTTGTCTCTTGTCATGATGTGTGTTTTGTCCAATATTTTTATTTAATTTATTTAGTATTTTAATCCCAGGCCCTGTCCCTGCAGGAGGCCTTTAGGTATCATTTCATTGTAAATAGGAATTTGTTCTTAACTGACTTGCCAAGTTAAATAAAGGTTTAAATGAGAAAAAAATAAAAAATAATAATATTCTGCGTGTACTCAGAATATTGTCCACATCCTGACTTTTTATTCTCATCTTGTGACTAAATAGATCTTTGTCATAATGTTATTTCTTTCAGCTTATCCTGTTTCCTCCTTTGTGGATGTTTTTAACATGCGTCTGTAGTTAGACTTTTGATTGAAGCTTTTCCCACAATCAGCACAGCTAATGGTTTCTCTCCTGTGTGAGTCAGTTATGGCTCCTAAGGTTCCCCTTCTGATTGAAGCTTTTCCCACAGTCAGCACAGCTAAATGGTTTCTCTGCTGTGTGAGTCTGGATATGTAAAGATAGTTTTCCATTTCTGATTGAAGCTTTTTCCACAGTCAGCACAGCTAAATGGTTTCTCTCCTGTGTGAGTAAGTATATGCTTCTTTAGGGACCCCTTCTGATTGAAGCTTTTTCCACAGTCAGCACAGCTAAATGGTTTCTCTCCTGTGTGAGTAAGTATATGCTTCTTTAGGGACCCCTTCTGATTGAAGCTTTTTCCACAGTCAGCACAGCTAAATGGTTTCTCTCCTGTGTGAGTAGTATATGATTCTTTAGGGACCCCTTCTGATTGAATCTTTTCCCACAGTCAGCACAGCTAAAAGGTTTATCTCCTGTGTGAGTAAGTGTATGCTTATTTAGGGACCCCTTCTGATTGAATCTTTTCCACAGTCAGCACAGCTAAACGGTTTATCTCCTGTGTGAGTAAGTGTATGCTTATTTAGGGACCCCTTCTGATTGAAGCTTTTCCCGCAGTCTCCACAGCTAATTGATTTCTCCCCTGTGTGAATCCTCATGTGCTTGGACAGATCTCCTTTAAGTTTGAAAGTCTTGCAACAAACAGGGCTGGTGCAGGGTTTCCTACCGTGACAGAGTCGGACATGGCCGTCACTTACAGGTGGAATTGTAGCGTTTCTGCAGAAGCTGCATTCGATGAGTCTCTCCTTGAAGAGAGTCGCATGACTCTTCAGGTCAGCTTTCAGAGCAACATTTCACCACAGCCACGGCAGTGGTGAGGTTTTTTAGACGTGGGGCTGGGTTTGGAATAGTGTTCCCCCATTGATAGGTTTGGATCCAATGGAGGGGCTGGGATCCAATGGTGGGCTGGGATCCAATGGCGGGCTGGGATCCAATGGCGGGCTGGGATCCAATGGAGGGCTGGGATCCAATGGAGGGCTGGGAGCCAATGGTGGGCTGGGATCCAATGGTGGGCTGGGATCCAATGGTGGGCTGGGATCCAATGGTGGGCTGGGGATCCAATGGGTGGCTGGGATCCAATGGCGGGCTGGGATCCAATAGCGGGCTGGGATCCAATGGCGTGCTGCTGTCAAGTGCTGCTGGGTCGCTGCTTAAGGTTGAGCTTTGGCTGGGTAGATTGTTTTGATTATCTTGAGGGTCACATGGAATGTAGAGACCCTTAAGGTGGGTCACAGTAACAAAAGGTGTGAGTTCCACTTGTTTAGGGTCACGCTCTCTGTTCTCCACATTTTGGGTTTGGGGAAGAGTCAAGGACTGAAGTGGGTCCTCCTGATCACATTCACTTTTCACACAGGAAGGAGTGAATTGAACTCTATGATATCAGCCTCTAGCCCTTGAAGCTGCTCTTCCTCCTGACTGGTCCTGAGTTCCTCCTGTTCCTCTTTAATCTGTGGAAGTTTCTGGGTTCTCCTGCCCCAGACTGGGGGCTCCACTCCTGCTCACAGTGCTGCTGCTCAGGGAGAACCTCAAAGACAGAGAGTTGCAGAGATTCTGAAGGAAAGGAGAGAGGAGCAGAGGTTATCTATACAGCTTTTAGACATCAGGGTTGGGGTCAATTAGAAGTTAAAGCTAGAATCCTTAGTTTAGAATCCCTAACCACCATACTACCCTAACCACCATACTGCTCATCCATAACTGGCATCCAGTTTGTCTTCTTAATAATGGCTATAAGATATTAGCCTTACTACTTGCAAAACTAATTGAAGTCCTGGATGCAGGAGAGACTTTGGCAAAGTGGGTGGGGTTATATCCTTCCTGTTTGGCCCTGTCAAGGGGTGTCCTCGGATGGGGCCACAGTGTCTCCTGACCCCTCCTGTCTCAGCCTCCAGTATTTATGCTGCAGTAGTTTGTGTCGGGGGCTGGGGTCAGTTTGTTTTTATTTATTTTATTTTATTTTATTTCACCTTTATTTAACCAGGTAGCTAGTTGAGAACAAGTTCTCATTTGCAACTGCGACCTGGCCAAGATAAAGCATAGCAGTGTGAGCATACAACAAAGAGTTACACATGGAGTAAACAATTAACAAGTCAATAACACAGTAGAAAACGAAGGGGGGGTCTATATACAATGTGTGCAAAAGGCATGAGGAGGTAGGCAAATAATTACAATTTTGCAGATTAACACTGGAGTGATGAATGATCAGATGGTCATGTACAGGTAGAGATATTGGTGTGCAGAAGAGCAGAAAAGTAAATAAATAAAAAACAGTACGGGGATGAGGTAGGTGAAAAGGGTGGGCTATTTACCAATAGACTATGTACAGCTGCAGCGATCGGTTAGCTGCTCAGATAGCTGATGTTTGAAGTTGGTGAGGGAGATGAAAGTCTCCAACTTCAGCGATTTTTGCAATTCGTTCCAGTCACAGGCAGCAGAGTACTGGAACGAAAGGCGGCCAAATGAGGTGTTGGCTTTAGGGATGATCAGTGAGATACACCTGCTGGAGCGCGTGCTACGGATGGGTGTTGCCATCGTGACCAGTGAGCTGAGATAAGGCGGAGCTTTACCTAGCATAGACTTGTAGATGACCTGGAGCCAGTGGGTCTGGCGACGAATATGTAGCGAGGGCCAGCCGACTAGAGCATACAAGTCGCAGTGGTGGGTAGTATAAGGTGCTTTAGTAACAAAACGGATGGCACTGTGATAGACTGCATCCAGTTTGCTGAGTAGAGTGTTGGAAGCCATTTTGTAGATGACATCGCCGAAGTCGAGGATCGGTAGGATAGTCAGTTTTACTAGGGTAAGCTTGGCGGCTTGAGTGAAGGAGGCTTGTTGCGGAATAGAAAGCCGACTCTTGATTTGATTTTCGATTGGAGATGTTTGATATGAGTCTGGAAGGAGAGTTTGCAGTCTAGCCAGACACCTAGGTACTTATAGACGTCCACATATTCTAGGTCGGAACCATCCAGGGTGGTGATGCTAGTCGGGCATGCGGGTGCAGGCAGCGACCGGTTGAAAAGCATGCATTTGGTTTTACTAGCGTTTAAGAGCAGTTGGAGGCCACGGAAGGAGTGTTGTATGGCATTGAAGCTTGTTTGGAGGTTAGATAGCACAGTGTCCAAAGACGGGCCGAAAGTATATAGAATGGTGTCGTCTGCGTAGAGGTGGATCAGGGAATCGCCCGCAGCAAGAGCAACATCATTGATATACACAGAGAAAAGAGTCGGCCCGAGAATTGAACCCTGTGGCACCCCCATAGAGACTGCCAGAGGACCGGACAGCATGCCCTCCGATTTGACACACTGAACTCTGTCTGCAAAGTAATTGGTGAACCAGGCAAGGCAGTCATCCGAAAAACCGAGGCTACTGAGTCTGCCGATAAGAATATGGTGATTGACAGAGTCGAAAGCCTTGGCGAGGTCGATGAAGACGGCTGCACAGTACTGTCTTTTATCGATGGCGGTTATGATGTCGTTGTGATGTCGTTGTTATATCTGGAGTACTTCTCCTGTCCTATTCGGTGACCTGTGTGAATCTAAGTGTGCGTTCTCTAATTCTCTCCTTCTCTCTTTCTTTCTCTCTCTCGGAGGACCTGAGCCCTAGGACCATGCCCCAGGACTACCTGACATGATGACTCCTTGCTGTCCCCAGTCCACCTGACCGTGCTGCTGCTCCAGTTTCAACTGTTCTGCCTTATTATTATTCGACCATGCTGGTCATTTATGAACATTTGAACATCTTGGCCATGTTCTGTTATAATCTCCACCCGGCACAGCCAGAAGAGGACTGGCCACCCCACATAGCCTGGTTCCTCTCTAGGTTTCTTCCTAGGTTTTGGCCTTTCTAGGGAGTTTTTCCTAGCCACTGTGCTTCTACACCTGCATTGCTTGCTGTTTGGGGGTTTAGGCTGAGTTTCTGTACAGCACTTTGAGATATCAGCTGATGTACGAAGGGCTATATAAATAAATTTGATTTGATGCAGTCATTGATGAAACACAGTCTGGCTTTATGAGGAACATACATATTTCTAACGATATCAGACTAGTACTAGACATACTTGACTACTCAGACCTAATAACCAAGGATAGCTTCATATTCTACCCTACCAAGCAAAAAGACAGTAACTGCTAATTTGTTCGAAAATTAGTTAATGTCTTTTTGCTACATTAAACACATGCTTAATAATGTGGACAAGTATCCTGCCTCTATTGTATTGTGTTTTGGACAAAATGGGGGTCATATTAGCAGTAACTGCATAAAGTTACTGTGAAACAAGGTAAATAAAAGCCATTTTTCTCAGTTCCACGCTATGAGTGTAACAGATGTGAAACGCTAGCTTAGTTAGCAGTAGTTCGCGCTAAATAGCGTTTCAATCGGTGACGCCACTTGCTCTGAGACCTTGAAGTAGTAGTTCCCCTTGCTCTGCAAGGGCCGCGGCTTTTGTGGAGCGATGGGTAACGATGCTTCGTGGGTGACTGTTGTTGATGTGTGCAGAGGGTCCCTGGTTCACGCCCGGGTATGGGCGAGGGGACAGTCTAAAGTTATACTGTTACATGAGCAGTTACTGCCTTTCTGCTTGGTAGGACAGTATTGTTTTTCCATTTTTCATAAAGCATTTGACACAGAGCAGCAGTTCCTCTTCCACTCCCTTGAAATGTGGCATTAGAGATTTTTTATGTAAGGCTTTTAAGACTATAGGAATGGTAACAGCTCTATCAAACTGAAACATGGCATCTCACCTAGATTTGAGTTATTTGTTTTTATTAATCAACTTCTTACAAATTCTTTAAATAATAGTCCTGTACAAGGTATTTCCATAGCTGGTAAAAGCATTATTTAACCCAACTGTCTGACGATACTTTTTCTGAAATATGCTAGTCAGATTCCCATATCGATCAATGTGATAGAATCATTTTCCGAAGCATCACGTCTATGTCTTAACATTAAGAAATGTGAACTCATGGCTATCAAAGATTTTATGACAACCTTATATTATGGTATTCCAGTGAAAGAATAACTTACATATTTAGGCATAACCATTAATAAGGATCAGAAGTCTAGAGGCTTATTACATTTGAACCCTCTTATTAAAAACCCCCAGAAGAAGCTAAAATCAATGGCTACAGAGGGACTTCTCTTTAAAAGTCCTAATAACCAAGGCTGAGGGTATCTCTAGGCTAACATATGTCGCTCTTTATATTATTATGGTAAAATAAGCAGAGAGAGACCAGAAGCTTTTCAACTTTCTATTTAGAAACCGTACCCATTACATTAGGAAAACTGTTGTAATAAACACTTCTGAGTATGGTGGATTGGAATTTTCTGGACTTTACTACTTTTAGTAGTAAAACAATTCCTAAGAAGACCCACTTGTATGTAGAACTTTATTCCTCATCATGTCTTCTCTACTTTTGGTCACCTTAACTTCATGTTGGTTTGCAATTATAATATTGACAAAGTTCCAGTGAAACTCTGCTTTTCATCGGCGGGTTTTCTTGTCATGATCCTTAATTTATAAGCTGAATTTTTTTCCACACAGATATTATATATGGAATAATCAGGACACATTGTATAAAAACACTTATTTGTTTGTAGAATATTGGTTCCAAAAAGAATATCCTATTGGTGAGCCAACTTGTAGATGCAGAGGGTCTTTCACTTAATTTTAAGAAATTCTTATCACTCTATCCCTGTGACACCATAATATTCCGTAAATTCAAATTAACAGTGCATTTGCTTAAACATTCTGGCTTGTACATCTTGTGAGAGGAAATGTTCCTAACAAACGTAGCTATAGCATCTCATCAGAGGTGTGTAATCAGCAGCAAAGTAACAAAGTATAATGTATTAGGCAAGGTTGGGTCAATTAGAAGTAAATTCAAGTGAACCAACATTCGAATTCAATTATTGAACAACTAGAATATTTATTCAATCTCAAACTGAAGATAATAAGCTAGTATTTATTTAAAAAAAAAAAACATTTAAAAGTACAACTTCAAATCACTTCCTGGTTCGTGACGATGTTTTCCTCCATTAATAAAACATATTGAAATGCAGCTCGCTTAAAACCTAAACAGTTTATTTATTGAGTTATCTACCTAGCCATCACTAGATCTACATACGAACCTATTCTACATAGTTTTATCTCCGGTGTGATCCGCAGCAGTCTCCGTAGCCGATCATTCTCCTCCTGGTACTCCGCTACCGTTTCTTCAACTGCACCGAAAATCTCCACAGCTGCCGCGGTTAAACGCTCATTTAAAAACACACGAAACGACTGTAGTTTAGACATGTTTCAGTCGACTGAGAGTTGAAGAAAGAACGATGGTGACAAACACACTCCTAGTTTTATTTCCGTATTTTATTTTTCTGTTTTTAGAAGCGGGTGGAGAGCCCATAAACACAACACAGCGCCACAATGTGGGTGGGGGGGTTTAATACAAGTTACAGATAAATTACAATGGAAATGGATAACTACGTGTGGAAACACGAAACAGTTAAATTGAGTAATAGCGTTGTTATTAGTGTATGCTTGGGACTAATGGGACAGCGTGCACTAAACCAGAGAATGTCATTATCAAGAGCAATTATAAAGACATGCGATTGAAATGGGTCTGACAAAACACTGTAATCTACTTAACAGAGTTTGTAAGTATAGAAAATGCACTTATCTGGAGTCGACTGAATATCATTGCTTGAGTAGCATTAGGTCAAAATGGATGAGAAATACTCTTGGACAAATGGAAGGAGATCTTTTCTGGAAAGCATACATTTGTATATTTCTGTTTAATCATTACATTATCACATGAATCAAATCAGACTTTACTTATATAACTTTTTTGTTTTTATTAATACATACTTTATCTGAAACCGAAAGCTGGGTTAACTGGATGTTTAAAGAATAGCTCTGTTGCCAAAGGAGAACAGGTGTGTGTGTGTGTTTGTCTGTAGCCAGCTGTGTAGCATGACGCTAAACATTTGACTGTCAACAGCAGGACTCAAGTGTTCAGCCCTGTTTCCATGACTAATGTACCAGGTTTATAATCCACAGTTTTCATCCCTGTTTCCTTCACTAATGTACCAGGTTTATAATCCACTGTGTTCAGTCCTGTTTCATGACTAATGTACCGGGTTTATAATCCACAGTGTTCATCCCTGTTTCCTTCACTAATGTACCAGGTTTATAATCCACTGTGTTCAGCCCTGTTTCCATGACTAATGTACCAGGTTTATAATCCACAGTGTTCATCCCTGTTTCTTCACGAATGTACCAGGTTTATAATCCACCATGTTCATCCCTGTTTCCATCACTAATGTACCAGGTTTATAATCCACAGTGTTCATCCCTGTTTCCATCACTAATGTACCAGGTTTATAATCCACAGTGTTCTGCCCTGTTTCCATGATCTATGTACAATGCTTATCATCCACAGTGTTCATCCCTGTTTCCATGATTTATGTACCAGGGTTATCATCCACAGTGTTCATCCCTGTTTCCATGACTAATGTACCAGGCATATAATCCACAGTGTTCAGCCCTGTTTCCATCACTAATGTACCAGGATTATAATCCACAGTGTCCGGGCCTGTTTCCATGATTTATGTACCAGGGTTATCATCCACGGTGTTCATCCCGGTTTCCATGATTTATGTACCAGGGTTATCATCCACAGTGTTCAGCCCATTTTCCATGATTTATGTACCAATGTTATCATCCACAGTGTTCAGCCCCTTTTCCATGATTTATGTACCAATGTTATCATCCACAGTGTTCAGCCATGTTTCCATGATTTATGTACCAGGGTTATCATCCACAGAGGTGTAAAAAGGAGCTAAGACAAAACAAGGACAACACAATGATGACGTGAGTCACAACAGAAAAGTGCGTCTTAGTGGGAGGACTGCAAGGGCAACCAAACCACGTCATTATATAATTACATTACATTCATCCATGGATATTTTTGTTTATTGAAAGGTAGCATTCATTTCAAGGCTCCTTGGAGTATAAGTGGAACACATTGAAATTCTGACTGATGTGAAATTGGCATCTACTCAAAGAGGATCGAGAAACAGAAGACACTTTTCTACTCTCTGTCGTCACCACTTGGGTCATTTGTTTCGTTGTGAGTAAAGTATTGACGGCAATGTGCTGCCGTACAGTCAGTCGCACAACAAGACAAATCAGCACAGCAGGACAGCATTCAGTTGTACTAAAGTTTTTTTAAACTAACCATTATTCTATATGTGGTTGTACTCCTGTTTTTCCTAGTATCCCTGTGAAAAGGTGGTCTGGTAACAGTATAGCTTCCTCCACGGTCCTTTTCCCCCATACTGGACTCCAACCAGTGATCCGCTGCTTGCAAACATGTGACCGCTCTCCTTGACAACGTACCAACTGTTGAGTATGGAAAAATATCTACTTCGATAGTTCCATTGGTGACATTTCAACCTTGCTGTGGAATGAGTTTTCGATATGATTTTAACTCCGTTACACTCACCCCTTCTAAACTCGCTACACACAGAGAGAGATTAGAAATATAATTCACATTCTCACTTCTCATGCTGTTGTAGCCTACTGAAAGGATCCACATTAGTGTAATAAATCCACTTCATTGGCCAGCTAGCCGACAGTGGTGTAAAGTACTTAAGTAGTACTTCAAAGTATTTTTACTGAAGTCGTATTTTGGGGTATCTGTACTTTACTATTTATGTTTTTGACAACTTTTACTTTTTACTCAATAAATGTTCTCTCTTACCCAAAAGTAGTTGTTACATTTTGAATGCTTAGCACGACAGAGAAATGGTCCATGTTTGCAATTTGTAATATGATATCTGAGTGAGACTAACTAATAAAATCAATGTGGGCCCCCCGGTTGGTAATTCGACCACTAGACTAGAAAATGTTAGCTGACATGGGCTAATTGAGTGACTATCAGTGACTGACATAAGAGACAACTGTTTCTGCTCAACCAAATGTCCACATTGCACCTTGTGTTTTGTACTATCCTAACTCACAAATGTAAGTTGAAACCCAGACAGTTAAAAGTATAATAATACAAATCATATTTTATGGGGGTGGGAATTGATCCTAGGGCCTTCAAAAGGTGGGCCCATCCCTGTGCTAGAATATCTAGCTTCCTGTCAGCATGCTCCATGGTGCACCTTGGATGGAACCACTTACTAGGGAGAATAGGGTACTCTTGGTCCACTCAGTGTTCCCTCTTCGCAAAATATATCTGACATTTATTTTTTATAAATAATTATATACATGCGAAGACAACTACCCAACTACCAAAAGGAAAAAAGGCTGCCTAAGTATGATTCCCAATCAGAGACAACGATAGACAGCTGTCCCTGATTGAGAACCATACCCGGCCAAAACCTAGAAACAAACAACATAGAATGCCCACCCTGACCTAACCAAATAGAGAAATAAAACGGCGCTCTAAGGTCAGGGCGTGACATGGGCGGATGGTGAAGTAGACATACTTGGTATTCACATCTCAAAAAATATAAATTAACTTATCACAATCAATTTCAATAGAAAGTTAACAAAAATAGATAAGATTCTGCAACCATGGAGAGGCAAATACTTCTGTTTATGGAAAATTCACATTGATTAACTCTTTGGTCCCACCACAGTTGACTTACTTACTAATGAGGCTGCCTACTCCAGACAACTTGTTTTTAAAATCCTATGAGCAAAATATATCATTTTATTTGGAAAGCTAAGCCATACAAAATGAAACGTGCCTATTTATATAATGAACATGAGTTTGTGGGGCTAAAATGGTTACATATTAAAGCTTTAAACCGCTCATTAAAGGATTCACTCATACATCAATTCTACTTAAACCCAAAATGGTTCTCCAGTAGATTAAGTCAATTTGTTTAAAAAAAGTAGCCTTTTTGCCTTCATGCAGATTACAACTTCTAATTTCCGACTAATTTAAAATGAAATTAAAGTATCACCCTTTCTTAAACAAGCCATACAAAGTGGGTTCAAATTCCAGAAAAGATAGAACATATATTACAACAAATTTTATGGTTAAACTCAAATATACTGATTAATAAAAAACATTCTTTAAATATTATATTTATTAATATTATGAATAGAAACAGAGGAGTTATGTCACATATGCAGCTATTGAAAATATATAGGAATGTCTGCTCTATCCAAACATACAACCAACTGATTGACGCATTACCACAAAAATGGAGGAGACAAGTGGAAGAGGGAGAAGGTAGGGCACTTGTTTGTCTGCCATATAGTAAAGATACAAATGGGCTGGAAAGAATTGGCATAAACAGAAAAATATACCCGTTTTATTTGAGGACACAAATGTTGACAGCTGCGCCATACAGGCTGCAAAATAAATGGGAAGTGCTTGGGTCATTTGCCGTCAATAAATTGCAATGAAGTGGAACGACATTTATTGGATATTTCTAACTTTTTTAACAAATCAAAAACAGAAAAATTGGGCGTGCAAAATTATTCAGCCCCTTTACTTTCAGTGCAGCAAACTCTCTCCAGAAGTTCAGTGAGGATCTCTGAATGATCCAATGTTGACCTAAATGACTAATGATGATAAATACAATCCACCTGTGTGTAATCAAGTCTCCGTATAAATGCACCTGCACTGTGATAGTCTCAGAGGTCAGTTAAAAGCGCAGAGAGCATCATGAAGAACAAGGAACACACCAGGCAGGTCCGAGATACTGTTGTGAAGGAGTTTAAAGCCGGATTTGGATACAAAAAGATTTCCCAAGCTTTAAACATCCCAAGGAGCACTGTGCAAGTGATAATAAAGTATCAGACCACTGAAAATCTACCAAGACCTGGCCGTCCCTCTAAACTTTCAGCTCATACAAGGAGAAGACTGATCAGAGATGCAGCCAAGAGGCCCATGATCTCTCTGGATGAACTGCAGAGATCTACAGCTGAGGTGGGAGACTCTGTCCATAGGACAACAATCAGTCGTATATTGCACAAATCTGGCCTTTATGGAAGAGTGGCAAGAAGAAAGCCATTTCTTAAAGATATCCATAAAAAGTGTTGTTTAAAGTTTGCCACAAGCCACCTGGGAGACACACCAAACATGTGGAAGAAGGTGCTCTGGTCAGATGAAACCAAAATTGAACTTTTTGGCAACAATGCAAAACGTTATGTTTGGCGTAAAAGCAACACAGCTCATCACCCTGACCACACCATCCCCACTGTCAAACATGGTGGTGGCAGCATCATGGTTTGGGCCTGCTTTTCTTCAGCAGGGACAGGGAAGATGGTTAAAATTGATGGGAAGATGGATGGAGCCAAATACAGGACCATTCTGGAAGAAAACCTGATGGAGTCTGCAAAAGACCTGAGACTGGGATGGAGATTTGTCTTCCAACAAGACAATGATCCAAAACATAAAGCAAAATCTACAATGGAATGGTTCAAAAATAAACATATCCAGGTGTTAGAATGGCCAAGTCAAAGTCCAGACCTGAATCCAATCGAGAATCTGTGGAAAGAACTGAAAACTGCTGTTCACAAATGCTCTCCATCCAACCTCACTGAGCTCGAGCTGTTTTGCAAGGAGGAATGGGAAAAAATGTCAGTCTCTCGATGTGCAACACTGATAGAGACATACCCCAAGCGACTTACAGCTGTAATCGCAGCAAAAGGTGGCGCTACAAAGTATTAACTTAAGGGGGCTGAATAATTTTGCACGCCCAATTTTTCAGTTTTTGATTTGTTAGAAAAGTTTGAAATATCCAATAAATGTCGTTCCACTTCATGATTGTGTCCCACTTGTTGTTGATTCTTCACAAAAAAATAGTTTTATATCTTTATGTTTGAAGCCTGAAATGTGGCAAAAGGTCGCAAAGTTCAAGGGGGCCGAATACTTTCGCAAGGCACTGTATATGGGGCATACAATAATCTCAACTCTGTAGATTTGGCTGCAGAGACAGACTCCGTACATCATTTATTTTGGTATTGCCCCTATGTAGCTTGTCTCTGGTCACAGGTTCAGGAATGGTAAAAAAAAACAACAACATTCATTTAAAATGAACCTTACAAATAGCAGTGTTGGGCAATTTGGAAAGCCACAGTCAGTCAAATAATATTACTGGTAGTAAAAGTTGACATCTCTGGCTCACAATCTGTGGATACTATACGATTAGAAAGGTTCAAAATGTATATAAAACATCACAGCACAATTCAAAAATATATTGCACATGTAAACCAAACGACGGTGGTCTATGGCGATAGGCTGAGAGTGGCTGAGGGTGGGAGTAAGGAGTCTATGTTCAGTCATGTATTATTCTGTAATTACTGTATGTGCAGTCGTGGCCAAAAGTGTTGAGAATTACATATATTAATTTTCACAAAGTCTGCTACCTCAGTTTGGAGGATGGCAATTTGCATATACTCCAGAATGTTATGAAGAGTGATCATTTGCCATTCAAATGAACTGAATCCCCCAAAAACATTTCCACTGCATTTCAGCCCTGCCACAAAAGGACCAGCTGACATCATGTCAATGATTCTCTCGGTAACACAGGTGTGAGTGTTGACGAGGACAAGGCCAGAGATCACTCTGTCATGCTGATTGAGTTCGAATAACAGACTGGAAGCTTCAAAAGGAGGGTGGTGCTTGGAATTATTGTTCTTCCTCTGTCATCCATGGTTACCTGCAAGGAAACACGTGTCTTCATCATTGCTTTGATATTCTTCAAAAGGTACAGGGATTGGACTGCTGAGGACTGGGGTAGAGTCATTTTCTCTGATGAATCCCCTTTCCGATTGTTTGGGGCATCCGGAAAAAAGCTTGTCCGGCGAAGACAAGGTGAACGCTACCATCAGTCCTGTGTCATGCCAACAGTAAAGCATCCTGATACCATTCATGTGTGGGGTTGCTTCTCAGCCAAGGGAGTGGGCTCACTCACAATTTTGCCTAAGAACACAGCCATGAATAAAGAATGGTACCAACACATCCTCCGAGAGCAACTTCTCCCAGGAACAGTTTGGCGACGAACAATGTATTTTCCAGCATGATGGAGCACCTTGCCATAAGGCAAAATTGATAAGTGACTCGGGGACCAAAACATAAATATTTTGGGTCCATGGCCAGGAAACTCCAGACCTTAAACCCATTGAGAACTTGTGGTCAATCCTCAAGAGGTGGGTGGACAAACAAAAACCCACAAATTCTGACAAACTCCAAGCATTAATTACGCAAGAATGGGCTGCCATCAGTCAGGATGTGGCCCAGAAGTTAATTGACAGCATGCCAGGGCGGATTGCAGAGGCCTTGAAAAAGAAGGGTCAACACTGCAAATATTGACTCTTTACATCAACTTCATGTAATTGTCAATAAAAGGCTTTGACACTTATGAAATGCTTGTAGTTATACTTCAGTATTCCATAGTAACATCTGACAAAAATATCTAAAGACACTGAAGCAGCAAACTTTGTGAAATTAATATTTGTGTCATTCTCAAACCTTTTGGCCGACTGTACAGTACCAGACCTACTAATTCCTGCGGGTTTTATTTGTTCTATTTTATACGTTGTAGAATAATAGTGAAGACATCAAAACTATGAACTAACACATATGGAATCATGTAGTAACCAAAAAAAGTGTTAAACAAATCAAAATATATTTTATATCTGAGATTCTTCAAAGTAGCCCCCCTTTTGCCTTGATCACAGCATTGCACACTTTTGTAGCAGAAAAACTGTAAAAAAAACATGGGTTAATAAAAAAAGTAAATGTTACTTGTTTAATGAATAACATAACTTCCATGTAAACAATGAGTCGTTGGGACCTCCCAGGATGTCACAAAATGGTCGCCTAAAGTCGTCAGGACGTTGTGTCATGGTTCCCTAGAGGATCTGTCTAATTCCTGGCTGGTCTCGAGGACGTTTTTAAGGAATTATTGGGATGTTGTGTCATGGTCCCTAAAGGTTCATGGGACGTTGTGCCATGCTCTCTCCTGGAGGTTTTTGTCTAGTTCCCGGTTTGTTCCGAGGACGTTACCCGATGCTCATAAAGAAATGCCCAATCCCCCCCCCCAAAAAAATTGTTTACCCAGGGCACACGCACCCTAGTTTCATTACACATCACCCTTTGTTACTGTTGCCAAGCCCATCAAGGCCCTGATTGGTGAACCACTGATCCAGTCACAGCTCTTTGTCTTTTGGCAATGCTAGGGACAGCCACCCCTACACAAACAGTGCTTTTAACAGTGTTTTACACCCACATATTTGAGAATGTTCCCCTAGGCGGCTTCCACCCAGTTACCTAACCCTGAACCTTAGAGGCTGCTGCCCTATATACATAGACATGAATTCACTGGCCACTTGCATAATGGAACACTAGTCACTTTAATAATATTTACATACTGCTTTACTCATCTCATATGTATATAATATATTCTGTTCTAGTGTCTTTTAGTCAATGCCACTCTGACATGGCTCGTCCTAATATTTACATGCAGCTTTACTCATCTCATATGTATATAATATATTCTGTTCTAGTGTATTTTAGTCTATGCCACTCTGACATGGCTCGTCCTAATATTTATATATTCCTTAATTCCATTATTTTACTTTTTGGTTTGTGTGTATTCCTGCTGTGCCACAAAATCTGTAGAATTTCAGAAGTTCCCTACTCATTCATTACCTATAATACATCTATGCACGTAACAAAACAATGCCATCTGCACTAATATTTTAGTCATCAGTTAATCTGACCATTCTCTCAGACTTCATTTACTTATTCCAGCTATGTTTGTCTGAGCGTGTACTCAGAATCGTCCACATCCTGACTTTTTAAGTTCATCTTGTGACTAAATAGATCTTTGTCATAATGTTCTTTCTTTCAGTTTTAATCCTGTTTTCCTCCTTTGTGTATTTTTTTCACATGCGTCAGTAAGTTAGACTTTTGAGTGAAGCTTTTCCCGCAATCATTACAGCTAAATGGTTTCTCTCCTGTGTGAGTGAGTTTATGGTTTCTTAGGTTCCCCTTCTGATTGAAGCTTTTCCCACAGTCACCACAGCTAAATGGTTTCTCTCCTGTGTGAGTCAGTTTATGCTTCTTTAGGGACCCCTTCTGATTAAAGCTTTTCCCACAGTTATCACAGCTAAATGGTTTCCCTCCTGTGTGAGTCCGTTTATGGATCCGTAGGTTCCCCTCCTGATTGAAGCTTTTCCCAGTCTCCACAGCTAAATGCTTTCTCTCCTGTGTGAGTCAGCATATGGCTCCTTAGGTTCCACTTATGAATGAAGCTTTTCCCACAGTCTCCACAGCTAAATGATTTATTTCCTGTGTGAGTCAACATATGGTTCTTTAGGTTCCCCTTCAAATTAAAGCTTTTCCCACAGTCTCCACAGCTAAATGGTTTCTCTCCCACTCCTGTGTGAATCCTCATGTGCTTGGACAGATATCCTTTGAGTTTGAAGGTCTTGGCACAAACAGGGCAGGTGCAGGGTCTCCCACTGTGACAGAGGCGGATATGGGCCTTTAGTTTACAGGTGGAGGTGCAGCGTTTTCTGCAGAAACTGCATTCACGGAGTCTCTTCTTGTAGAGAGTCATATGCCTCTGCAGGTCAGCTTTCAGAGCAAAGTTTTCACCACATTCACAGCAGTGGTGAGTTTTTCTAGACGTGCTGGAAGAATGTTCCGCCATCGATGGGCTGGGATCCAACGATGGGCTGCTGTCAAGTGCCGCTGGGTCGCTGCTTAAGGTGGAGCTGTGGCTGGAGGCATTGTTTTGATTATCTGGAGGGTCACAGGGAATGTTGAGACCCTTAAGGTGGGTCACAGTAACAAAAGGTGTGAGAACCACTTGTTTAGGATCACTCTCTCTGTTCTCCACAGTCTGGGTTTGGGGAGAAGTGAAGGACTGAAATGGGTCCTCCTGGTCACATTCACTTTTCACACAGGAAGGAGTGATTTTGAAATCAGCCTCCAGCCCTTGAAGCTGGTCTTCCTCCTGACTGGTCCTGAGTTCCTCCTGTTCCTCTTTAATCTGTGGAAGCTCTGGGTTCTCCTGCCCCAGACTGGGGCTCCACTCCTGCTCACAGTGCTGCTGCTCAGGGAGAACCTCCTCCTCAGAGACAGAGAGCTGCAGGGAGTCTGGAGGAAAGGAGCGAGGAGCAAAGGTTATCTATAGAGCCTTTAGACAGTCGTCACTAGCTGGCACAGCCACAGTCATAAATCCCACCTATTTCTAAAATGCATCTTCTTAAAGCAGAACTGAACTCAAGAACCAATTTCTCTAATTGAAAACAGCATGTGACCAGGAACTCTGCCAGAGCACGTGGATAGTTAAAGGCCATGAGCAGTCAGAAGTATGTGTTTCATGAAATTGGATGATATTTGAAGGAAACCAGATTAAAGTATGATGACCAAAGTGTGAAAATGACTGTTGCTTCTACATTGATAAAGTCTGATCATAAAGTTACTGGTTCCCTCCCCCATGTCAAACACTTGGACTCATTATTAAGGGGACAAGGTGACATCACTTAATTTTAATGTGTGCTAACATAATATTCTCTTCTCTTTAAATAAGTACTGCATTGTCACAAACATCGGAGAAGTCGTGTTTGCAGAGGGGCGTGGTTTATATAGCTGGTCATGGCTCACATCAACACCAAACCCTAGACCCACACCAATTTGCATACCGCCCCAACAAATCCATGGGTTGGGAGTAAAAGCTGTTAGGAAGCCTTTTGGACCTAGATTTGGTACTCCAGTACCGCTTGCTGTGCATTAACAGACAGAACAGTCTATGACTAGGGTGGCTGAAGTCTGACAATTTTTAGGGCCTTCCTCTGACACCGTCTGGTATAGAGGTCCTGGATGGCAGGAAGCTTGGCCCCGAGCAGTTGCCATACCAGGCAGTAATGCAACCAGTCAGGATGCTCTCGATGGTCCAGCTGTAGAACCTTTTGAGGATCTGAGGACAATTACAAAATATGTTCAGTCTCCTGAGGTGGAATAGGCTTTGTCGTGCCCTCTTCACAACTGTTTTAGTGTGTTTGGACCATGATATCTATGCATACTCACTTTAACTCTATCTACATGTACATATTGCCTCAATTACCTCGACTAACATGTGCCCCCCACACTGACTCTGTACCGGTACCCCCTGTATATAGCCTCGCTACAGTTACAAATAAAATTGTGGTCACACCAGATCTGAACAGATTTCTGATCAACCCCCCCCCCCCTACCTTTTTAAGATATATGTGACCAACAGATGGATATCTGCATTCCCGTTAATGTGAAATCCATAGATTAGGGCACAATGAATTTATTTCAATTGATTTAATTCCTTATGTTAACTGTAACTTAGTAAAATGTTAGAAATTGTTAAATGTATTTATATTTTTGTTCAGCGTAGCCATCTGAAGATCTACATACGAACCTATCCTACATAGTTTTATCTCCGGTGTGATCCGCAGCAGTCTCCGTAACCGATCATTCTCCTCGTGGTACTCCGCTACCGTTTCTTCAACTGCCCCGAAAATCTCCACAGCTGCCGCCGTTAAACGCTCATTTAAAAACACACGAAACGACTGGAGTTTAGACATGTTTTAGTCGACTGAAAGTTGGGTATTCAGCATGTATGTTTTCGCGGACGAGGACAAACAAACCCAAACAAACTCTCCCTACCGTTTTACTTCCGTATTGTTTTGTTCTGTTTTTGTCAGCGGGAAACGAGACCAGAAACAAATCACAGCGCCCCCATGGTGATCGGGTTTTACTACAGGCTACAGACCAATGATACTGGGAATAGATGCTGTAGCTCAGGGATTCTTGAAAGACGGGACAAACTCCACCTTTTTCACACAAATATTTTTCTTCATATAAACAACATTTGAAATATACATTTTGATGAACCAGATATACATGAAAAAAATTAGGATGTTTTCTGAAAATGCAACTAAGTGGATTTATGTCAACTCCATCTAACCCCATAAAAGGAAGTTCATGTTTACATTTATTGTCCAACAACTGTTTAAAGTCCTTGATTGTGTCATTCTAACATTAGATTATTCAAATATGTAATACAAATCTCCAAACGTTTTGTTTTATTTAATAGTACTATATCAGGGATGGTTAACTGGTGACCCAGCCTTTTGAAGGCCCTCAGATCAATTTCCGTAAGCAGTTAAATCATTTTTAAAAATTCAGTTGGGGTCTCCACTAATTGTTGGGCGTTATAATATCTAATGTAATGTAGTAAAATACACAAGGTGCAATATTGAAATGTAGTTGTGCATCAGCAGTTTCTCTCTTGATATATCAGCCACTGACAGTCACTCAATTATCTTATGTCAGCTAACATTTTTTAGACTGGTAAATTAGTTTAACGGCTTAGCTATCTAAACTTAGTAATCATGATCGAATTACCGGACGGCGGGCATTTTGGCATGTCTTTCTAGATTCAGAACTTAAAACAACATTTATAGTTATACATCAACCCTTAAGATGTCCTTTTGCTGCAGTAGGATGTGATGCAGACACCTCTTAATCAGAGGGACACTGAGGAGCAAACATGTGTTTAGTTTTATTTACTCAACATGCATTAGTCTAGAAGCCTGTATGTATAGAATGAAATAAGTCCTCTTTCTGGGAACATTTAAGCAGATACCTCATCTACACCTTTCTATTGTATTAATGTATACTCCTTCACATTGGGATAAATCTGGATAACATACATGTTTGTACTTTGACACTCCTGGTGTTGACAACCAAATAATTTTACAGTCACCCTTGACCCCGCAGTACACAACATCTATTCGATGACATCCCCTTATGGTCAGTCATGTCTGGTCCTGTTTAGCTGTAATACAGTGTGTGTGTTAAGTAATGGGTAACATGTCCAACAGAGCCATCTAGTGGGGAGAAAGGAGAAATGTCAGCACTGAGTTCATTAGCAGTGCCACTGTCAGACTTGTGACATGACCTGAAAAGGCAGTATTTTCCTCTAAAAAGCCCCGGAGAGTGTTGAGAGACTGAGTACACGCTCATAGACTCACATCTATTGGTTGGTGGAGGACAATACGATGATACCTCTCCTAGGGACCTGCTCTCCATGCTTCAGGATTAAAGTTTCTCTGGTCTCTGATCTATTCTATTGGTAACCTGCTGTTTCTCTCCACAGTGCTCTCTGCTACTCTCTGGTCTAGTTACTTTACATCTGTCTGGAGGGAGAAATAGATGTCACAGAATCAGTTTATGGTCCCTAGGCTCCCCTTCTGATTAAAACTTTCCCACAGTCATGGTTTCTCTCCTGTGTGAGTCAGCATATGTAAAGATAAGGTCCGTTTATAACTGAAACATTTCCCACAGTCATGATTTCTCTCCTGTGTGAGTCAGCATATGTAAAGATAAGGTCCGTTTATAACTGAAACATTTCCCGCAGTCACCACAGCTAAATGGTTTCTCTCCTGTGTGAGTCACCATGTGCATTGTTACGTGTTGCTTTCAAGCAAAGCTTATCCCACAGTGACCACACTTAAATTATTTCTCCCCTGTGTGAATCCTCATGTGCTTGGACAGATCTCCTTTGAGTTTGAAAGTCTTGCCATAAATAGAACAGGTGCAGAGTTTTCCACTTTGACAGAAGCGGACATGGGCCTTCAGCTTACAGGTGGAGTTGTATCGTTTTCTGCAGAAGTAGAGAGTCACATGACTCTTCAGGTCAGCTTTCAGAGCAAACATTTCACCACAGTCACGGCAGTGGTGAGTTTTTCTAGACGTGCTGGGTTTGAAACAATGTTCCGCCATCGATGGGTTGGGATCCAATGGAGGACTGGGATCCAATGGAAGGCTGGGATCCAATGGAGGGCTGGGATCCAATGGTGGGCTGGGATCCAATGGTGGGCTGGGATCCAATGGAAGGCTGGGATCCAATGGAAGGCTGGGATCCAATGGAAGGCTGGGATCCAATGGAAGGCTGGGATCCAATGGTGGGCTGGGATCCAATGGAAAGCTGGGATCCAATGGTGGGCTGGGATCCAATGGTGGGCTGGGATCCAATGGTGGGCTGGGATCCAATGGAAGGCTGGGATCCAATGGTGGGCTGGGATCCAATGGAAGGCTGGGATCCAATGGAAGGCTGGGATCCAATGGTGGGCTGCCGTCAAGTCCTACTACGATTCTGCTTACAGATGAGTTGTGGCTAGAGGCATTGTTTTGATCCTCTGGAGGGTCACAGGAAATGTAGAGACACTTAAGGTGGGTCACAGTAAGAAAATGTGTGAGTTCCACTTGTTTAGGGTCACTCTCTCTGTTCTCCACAGTCTGGTTTTGGGGAAGGGTCAAGGACTGAGGTGGGTCCTCCTTATCACATTCACTTTTCATACAGGAAGGAGTGAATTTGATATCAGCCTCCAGCCCTTGAAGCTGATCTTCCTCCTGACTGGTCCCGAGTTCCTCCTGTTCCTCTTTAATCTGTTTTTCATGAAACTGATATTTGAAGGAAACCAGACCAAAGTATGAGAAATGACTGTTGCTTCTACATTGATAAAGTTGGATCATACTGGTCCCCTCCCACATGTCAAACACATGGATTCAAGGCGTGTTTGCAGAGGATGTGGTTTATATAGCTGGTCATGGCTCACATCAACACCATTATCTCAGAAACCCTAGAACATTATCTCAGAAACCCTAGAACCACTCCAATTTGCATACCACCCCAACAGATCCACAGATGATGCAATCTCTATTGCCCTCCACACTGCCCTTTCCCACCTAGACAAAAGGAACACCTATGTGAGAATGCTGTTCATTGACTACACCTCAGCGTTCAACACCATAGTGCCCTCAAAGCTCATCACTAAGCTAAGGATCCTGACTAAACACCTCCCTCTACAACTGGATCCTGGACTTCCTGACGGGCCACCCCCAGGTGGTAAGGGTTGGTAACAACACACCTGCTTGCTGGTTAGCCATTTAGGAGTCTTATGGCTTGGGGGTAGAAGCTGTTAAGAAGCCTTTTGGACCTAGACTTGGTGCTCCTGTACCGCCTGCCTTGCGGTAGCAGAGAGAACAGTCTATGACTAGGGTGGCTGGAGTCTGACAATTTTTAGAGCCTTCCTCTGACACCGCCTGGTATAGAGGCCCTGGATAGCAGGAAGCCTGGCCCGATGCAACCAGTCAGGATGCTCTCGATGGTGCAGCTCTGGAACCTTTTGAGGATGAGGACCCACGCTAAATGTTTTCAGACTCCTGAGGGGGAAGAGGCTTTGTCATGCCCTCTTCACAGCTGTCTTAGTGTGTTTGGACCATGATATCTAGGCATAGTCACAACATATACTTATTACTTCAACTAACCTGTGCCCCCACACATTGACTCTGTACCGGTACCCCCTGTATATAGCCTCGCTACTGTTATTTTATTGCAGCTCTGTAAATATTTTAACTAACCTCTTTTTCTTAAATGCATTTTTGGTTTAATGGCCTGTAAATTAAGTATTCTGCGAATGTGACAAATACAATTTGGTGGCCACACCAGATACTGACTGGTTTTCTGATTTACCCCCCAACCCACACACTTTTTTTTAACGGTATCTGTGACCAACATATGCATATTTGCATTCCCATTCATGTGAAATCCATAGATTAGGCCTAATTGATTGAATTCCTTATATGGTCTGTAACTCAGTAAAATCTTAGAAATTGTTGCGTCCATATTTTTGTTCATTGTAGCCATCTGAAGATCTACATACGAACCTATTCTACATAGTTTTATCTCCGGTGTGATCCGCAGCAGTCTCCGATCATTCTCCTCGTGGTACTCCGCTACCGTTTCTTCAACTGCCCCAAAAATCTCGCCAGCTGCCGCGCTTAAACGCTCATTTAAAAACACACGAAACAACTGTAGTTTTGACATGTTTCAGTCAACGGAGAGTTTGGTATTCAGCTAGTATGTTTACATCCACGAGGAAAGAATGGTGAACATCCAAAAATCTGATGTTATACAGAGTTGACAAAAATGTTATGTTTCTTCATTCAAGTGGTATGCAAAGTAGCAATTTTCTTTTTCCTCAGTTGCTTCAACATGTTTGAACCAAATATACTATTCTATCAGGGAGATGGAGGTGATAGTTTATGGTTGTGAATATGGTGATTTCAATCTTATGTGTTTAAATCTATCAAAAGTTTAGAACAGAACACACTGGTCTTGTTGCACTGCAAGTAATGAGGAGATGAAGAAGGAGTCCTTGCTCATTCCTGATTCATTTTAGACAAATCTGAATGAGTTGACCTAATCTCCGGACACGTTTTTTAGGAATCACAGTTTTGAGATAAATATTATTTCAAGTCAGACAGGATTATTACAAGGATCTATATATGATACTTTTAGTTAACATTTATTATTGTTTGTTTTTAGAATTTTAAAATACTTTGATGGTTTGAATTTGGGATCATTTACTCCAGACAAGAGCAAAGTACAGACATGGAAATTAATAATACTACAAATATGATCAAATTCCCCTACATTGTTTTACTCAAATAATGCAACAAAATCTATTTTTTTCAACTATAAAAATAATGTTTCCTGCTGAACAAGGATTGTTCCGACTTAAGAATTCCTGAACTGTCCACCTTGATTTTGGCTAGCTTTTTTCACATTACCTTTCAAAAGGAATTATTGACTTTTCCCCCCAAGACAGTCACACTCATGCACAGGACAGGACGGCCTAGAGAGAGAGGAGAAAAAATACTGTTCCCAGAACACTGACTTCTGTTTCATTCCACAGGATACTAAACTCAGCAAAAAAAAAGTGTTAAAAACCCGTTACAATGAAGATCTGTGAAGTTATTTGGACTTTTCTGAATTATCTTTGAATGACAGAGTCCTGAAAAAGGGATGTTTCTTTTTTCCTAGAGTTTAGATCTAGTAGAGAGAAACAGGAGAGTGTTGTGACTCTCTCTCTATAATGTCCTGTTGTGCAAGACAAAAGATGTCCTCTTTCTGGGAGCATTTAAGCAGATACCTCATCTACACCTCTTTCTATTGTAGTAGACTAATGCATACAGTGAAAGTCCCACTCCTCCACATTGTGGTCAATCTGGATAACACACACCTGTTTACTTTGACTCTCCTGGTGTTGTGAACCTAATCCTGATTTACAGTCACCTCTGACCCCACAGTACACAACATCTACAACATCTCCCCTCATTCCCAGGGTCAGTCCAGGTCAGTCATGTCTGGTTCAGTTTAGCATGAGCTTGTTTGGTTGTAATACAATGTGTTTAGTAAGGTTTGATATACTGAGATACTGCAGTCACATCTTAAACAGGGCAATCTAGTGGGGAGACATCTTAAACAGTGCCATCTAGTGGTAGGAAAGCAGAAGTGTCGCCACTGAGTTCATAATACAGTGGGATCTACAATAATTGATTATCAAATTATCTTTGATAAAGATTAGCAATAATGTATAAAATAAATCATTCAAATACTGAGCTATAAGGTATTATTTTATACAATTTTCCCCCAAAAGGTATTCTTATTGCAATAAAACGGACTCCAAAATGACAACATTATTTACCATTCATTTCTACTGGGCACAAAATAATCTGAAACGAAAACAAACTTTTGTAGAGTTCATAGAGTCACAGGCTCGATTTCGTATTTCATCTACTTTATTTATTACAATCTTCAGGGGTGTCAATGTTTACCACCACTCTTTTGAGAGAAAAAATATATTTCTATGAGCATTTATATTCATTTAAAATAATATACTTTCCCATTTTTTTTAAGCATACAAAATAGCTCAGCATTTGAATGATTTATTTTATACAGTCATGATTGCTCATATTTATCAAGGACGTCAATCAGTTCAGACTCCATTGTATATGCCATTTAGCAGGAGATTTTATCCAAAGGGCATACATTTTACAAACGGGTTAGCTGTGACACTGTTAGAGGTATTTTCTTCTAAAAAGGTATTTTCCTCTAAAAAGCCTTGGAGAGTGTTGAGACTAGAAACCTCATTCTGTGACCTCTATCTCTCCCTCCAGACAGATGTAAAGTAACTAGACCAGAGAGTAGCAGAGCACTGTGGAGAGAAACAGCAGGTTACCAATAGAATAGATCAGAGACCAGAGGAACTTTAATCCTGAAGCATGGAGAGCAGGTCCCTAGGAGAGGTATCATCATGCTGTCCTCCACCAACCAATAGATGTGAGTCTATGAGCGTGTACTCAGAGTATTGTCCACATCCTGCCTTTTTATTCTAATCTTGTGACTAAACAGTTCCTTAACATTTCCTCCTGTTTTCCTCCTTTGTGGATGTTTTTAACATGCGTCAGTAAGTTAGACTTGTGATTGAAACTTTTCCCACAGTCAGCACAGCTAAATGGTTTATCTTCTGTGTGAGTCAGTTCATGCTTCTTTAGGTTCCCCTTCAAATTGAAGCTTTTCCCACAGTCACCACATATAAAAAGTTTCTCTCCTGTGTGAGTCCGTATATGCCTACTTAGGTCCCCTCTCTGATAGAAGCTTTTCCCACAGTCTCCACAGATAAATTGTTTCTCTCCTGTGTGAGTCAGTCTATGCTTCCGTAGGGTCCCCTTCTGACTGAATCTTTTTCCGCAGTCAGCACAGCTAAATGCTTTCTCTCCTGTGTGAATCGGAATATGATCAGTAAGGTTCCCCTTGCGATTGAAGCGCTTCCCACAGTCTCCACAACTAAATGATTTCTCCCCTGTGTGAATCCTCATGTGCTTGGACAGATCTGCTTTGAGTTTGAAGTTCTTGCTACAAACAGGGCTGGTGCAGGGTTTCCTGCCGCGACAGAGTCGGACATGGGCCGTCAGTTTACAGCTGGAGTTGTAGTGTTTTCTGCAGACGCGGCATTCGCTGGGTCTCTGCATGGCGAGAGTCACATGACTCTTCAGGTCAGCTTTCAGAGCAAACATTTCACCACAGTCACGGCAGTGGTGAGTTTTTCTAGACATGGTGCTGGGTTTGAAACAGTGTTCCCCCATCAATGGGTTTGGATCCAATGATGGGCTGGGATCCAATGGTGGGCTGCTGTCAAGTCCTACTGGGTTTCTGCTTACGGCTGAGCTGTGGCTGGAGGCATTGTTTTGATTATCTGGAGGGTCACAGGGAATGTTGAGACCCTTAAGGTGGGTCACAGTAACAAAAGGTGTGAGAACCACTTGTTTAGGATCACTCTCTCTGTTCTCCACAGTCTGGGTTTGGGGAAGAGTCAAGGACTGAAGTGGGTCCTCCTGATCACATTCATTTTTCACACAGGAAGGAGTGAATTTGAACTCTATGATATCAGCCTCCAGCCCTTGAAGCTGGTCTTCCTCCTGACTGGTCCTGAGTTCCTCCTGTTCCTCTTTAATCTGTGGAAGCTCTGGGTTCTCCTGCCCCAGACTGGGGCTCCACTCCTGCTCACAGTGCTGCTGATCAGGGAGAACCCCCTCCTCAGAGACAGAGAGCTGCAGGTAGTCTGGAGGAAAGGAGAGAGGAGCATAGGTTATCTATACAGCTTTTAGACATCAGGGTTGGGGTCAATTAGAAGTTAAAGCTAGAATCCTTAATTGCTACATAACTGTTTTGACTTATAAATGATTCTTGAAGAATAGAATGTATAAATGCCTCATGAGCTTAGTTGAACTGTCATCCCCCATCAGAACACATAGTTGAACTGTCATCCCCCATCAGAACACATAGTTGAACTGTCATCCCCCATCAGAACACATAGTTGAACTGTCATCCCCCATCAGAACACATAGTTCAACTGTCATCCCCCATCAGAACACATAGTTCAACTGTCATCCCCCATCAGAACACATAGTTCAACTGTCATCCCCCATCAGAACACATAGTTGAACTGTCATCCCCCATCAGAACACATAGTTCAACTGTCATCCCCCATCAGAACACATAGTTCAACTGTCATCCCCCATCAGAACACATAGTTCAACTGTCATCCCCCATCAGAACACATAGTTGAACTGTCATCCCCCATCAGAACACATAGTTGAACTGTCATCCCCCATCAGAACACATAGTTCAACTGTCATCCCCCATCAGAACACATCACATTAACTGTCATCCCCCATCAGAACACATAGTTGAACTGTCATCCCCCATCAGAACACATAGTTCAACTGTCATCCCCCATCAGAACACATAGTTCCAACCATGTTTTTGAGGCTATATTTACATTGTCTACAAACATTGGAGTTAACAAGCTTATATTTTAATGTTGATATCATGGATGGTCAGTCCTTACATCCATATCTCAGTCTATGAATTTGAGAGTGGTTTCATTTCTCCAGGCTCATCATCACCTTTTTACCAAAACAGGCAGGGTAACCCCACTTCATTATTGATTCAATTAAGGCCTCTGGGGAAGTAGATTCAAGTTAACAAAAAAAATCCAATTAAATAATTGATCAACTAGAATCTACTTCAATTACTTATCAATAAACGTTAGAAATAAATAGCTTATTATCTAATGTAAAAAATAATACAAGTTCATTTATAAAGTGGAATGATTTACTGGTTTTAATGAGAATGTGTTTTAGCAATGGTATTAGAAAAAGATAGGTAGGAAGATATGTAGAAACGGATTCTCCAATAGAAATCCCAGATCACGCCTGTAGGGCAATGTCATGACGACGTTAGCTAGCTAATCTAATTAGCAGAAACACTTAATCGGGTTCAAGCGAACTGAGCACACCCCAGGTGAGAATGTCAACATTAGTCTCCCGCCGAACTGCGCATGTGCAAGCCATCAACTCTTAGATATAAACTAGTTTTTGACGAAAATCAAAACGTGTCAGTTTGCCCCTTGATAAGGTTGTAGTAATGACATGTTCACCTACTTAAAACATTCGTCTGAATCTAGGTTGTGCTTTTAGAAATCGAGAAAATGAACAATTAAGGAGGAATATTTCACTTCTCTCATTGACTTCTCAAACCCCGGTCTGGTCTGCCAAGTCTTGCCTCGCAAGCGTTCCCGGAAGTCTGACGATGTTGGGCCTCAGGGTTTAGAAACGGTTACCAAACAGTTAAGGCATATTGAAATGATGATCACTGAACCCCTAAACAGTTTATTTATTGAGCAGATCTGCTAGCTATCAGTAGATCTACATACGAACCTATTCTGCATCGTTTTATCTCCGGTGTGACCCGCAGCAGTCTCCGTAGCCGATCATTCTCCTCCTGGTAGTCCGCTACCGTTTCTTCAACTACCCCGAAAATCTCCAAAGCTGCCGCTGTTAAACGCTCATTTAAAAACACACGAAACAATTGTAGTTTAGACATGTTTCTGTCGACGGAGAGTTGGGTATTCAGCTAGTATGGCTTCGTCCACGAGGAAAGAATGGTGGGCAAGAACAAAACAAACCCGCTCGAAGTTTTACTTCCGCGTTGTCTTTTCGTTTTTGTCAGCGGGTGGCGAGCCCAAACAAACGCCACAGCATCACCTTGTGGATGGGTTTTTTACTACACGCTACAGACCAATGATAATGTCAATCAGTTGAGGCTGGTGAGAGGAGCTACAGGAGGACGGATTGTAACCGTATCAAACACATCCGTTCCATTTATTCCATTCCAGCCATGACAATCACCAAATCAATCAATCAATCTTCTATATAATCTATAATCTCCTATAGTCTCCTATAGCTCCACCCACCAGCTCCCACTGACGGAAATATAACTACAGTCATGGAAAAAGTTTTGAGAATGACACGAATATACATTTTCACAAAGTGTGCTGCCTCAGCGTCTTTAGATATTTTTGTCAGACTTTACTATGGAATACTGAAGTATAATTACAAGCATTTCATAAGTGTCAAAGGCTTTTATTGACAATTACATGAAGTTGATGCGTGCATTCTGGCATAATCAATGCTTGGACTTTGTCAGAATTTGTGGGTTTTTGTTTGTCCACCCGCCTCTTGAGGATTGACCACAAGTTCTCAATGGGATTAAGGTCTGGGGAGTTTCCTGGCCATGGACCCAAAATATCCATGTTTTGTTCCCGAAGCCATTTAGTTATCCCTTTTGCCTTATGGCAAGGTGCTCCATCATGCTGGAAAATGCATTGTTCGTCACCAAACTGTTCCTGGATGGTTGGGAGAAGTTTCTCTCGGAGGATGTGTTGGTACCATTCTTTATTCATGGCTGTGTTCTTAGGCAAAATTGTGAGTGAGCCCACTCCCTTGGCTGAGAAACAACCCCACACATGAATGGTCTCAGGATGCTTTACTGTTGGCATGACACAGGACTGATGGTAGAGCTCACCTTGTCTTCTCCGGACAAGCTTTTTTCGGATGCCCCAATCAATCGGAAAGGGGATTCATCAGAGAAAATGACTTTACCCCAGTCCTCAGCAGTCCAATCCCTGTACCTTTTGCAGAATATCAGTCTGTCCCTGATGTTTTTCCTGGAGAGAAGTGGCTTCTTTGCTGCCGTTCTTGACACCAGGCCATCCTCCAAAAGTATTCGCCTCGCTGTGCGTGCAGATGCACTCACACCTGCCTAAGCATGATCTGTACTGGTGGTGCCCCGACCCCGCAGCTGAATCAACTTTAGGAGATGGTACTGGCACTTGCTGGCCTTTCTTGGGCGCCCTGAAGCCTTCTTCACAACAATTGAACCGCTCTCCTTGAAGTTCTTGATGATCTGATAAATGGTTGATTTAGGTGCAATCTTACTGGCAGTAATATCCTTGCCTGTGAAGCCCTTTTTGTGCAAAGCAATGATGAAGACACGTGTTTCCTCACAGGTAACCATGGTTGATAGAGGAAGAACAATGATTCCAAGCACCACCCTCCTTTTGAAGCTTCCAGTCTGTTATTCAAACTCAATCAGCATGACAGAGTGATCTACAGCCTTGTCCTCGTCAACACTCACACCTGTGTTAACGAGAGAATCACTGACATGATGTCCTTTTGTGGCAGGGCTGAAATGCATTGGAAATGGTTTTTTTGTGATTCAGTTCATTTGCATGGCAAAGAGGGACTTTGCAATTAATTGCAATTCATCTGATCACTCTTCATAACATTCTGGAGTATATGCAAATTGCCATCATACAAACTGAGGCAGCAGACTTTGTGAAAATTAATATTTGTGTCATTCTCAAAACTTTTGGCCACAACTGTAGATGGAAAAAAAGCTGTCCTTGAAACAATATTGATATATTTGTCAAAAGAGAGATCAGGGTCCAGAGTAATGCTGAGGTCCTTCACAGTTTTATTTGAGACGACTGTAGAACCATCAAGATTAATTGTCAGATTCAATAGAAGATCTCTTTGTTTCTTGGGACCTAGAACAAGCATCTCTGTTTTGTCCGAGTTTAGAAGTAGAACATTTGCCGCCATCCACTTCCTTATGTCTGAAACACAGGCTTCCAGGGAGGGACATTTTGGGCCTTCACCACGTTTCATCAAAATGTACAGCTGTGTGTCGTCGCATAGCAGTGAAAGTTAACATTATGTTCCGAATGACATCACCAAGAGGTAAAATATGTAGTGAAAACAATAGTGGTCCTAAAATGGAGCCTTGAGTAACACCAACATTTAAAGTTGATTTGTCAGAGGACAAACCATCCATAAGATCTAAACCAGGCCAGAACTTGTCCGTGTAGACCAATTTGGGTTTCCAATCTCTCCAAAAGAATGTGCTGATAGATGGTATCAAAAGCAGCACTAAGGAATTTGGAAGTTGGAATAAGGTCCAGTATGCAGCTTGAAGGTTTAGAGGCCTTGATTATTTTCATCAATATGTCAAGAGATATAGTATTAAAAAACTTGAGTGTCTCCCTTGATCCTAGGTCCTTGCAGTGTCGTGTAGACTCAGGACAACCAAGCTTTGGAGGAATACGCAGATTTAAAGAGGAGTCCGTAATTTGCTTTCTGATGATCATGATCTTTTCCTCAAAGAAGTTCATGAATTTATCACTGCTGAATTGAAGGCCATCCTCTCTTGGAGAATGCTGCTTTTTTAGTTAGCTTTGCGACAGTATCAAAAATACATTTAGGATTGTTCTTATTTTCCTCAATTAAGTTGGAAAAATAGGAAAAATAGTAACATCTCACAGCAAGAACTGGCAAATCTGGTGCAGTCCATGAGGAGGAGATGCACTGCAGTACTTAATGCAGCTGGTGGCCACACCAGATACCGACTGTTACTTTTGATTTTGAGCCCCCCCCTTTGTTCAGGGACACATTATTCCATTTCTGTTAGTGACATGTCTGTGGAACTTGTTCAGTTTATGTCTCAGTTGTTGCATCTTGTTATGTTCATACAAATATTGTATTTACACATGTTAAATTTGCTGAATATAAACGCAGTTGACAGTGAGAGGACATTTCTTTTTTTGCTGAGTTCAGGATATGGTAGAAAGAGTATGTGGCCTTTTCTGTAGCCTACAAGTTGGAGAGAAAATGTATGACAATGTAATGAGACGGACACTTTTTACATCATGCAGGTCTCTCCAATCAAATAGCTTAATAACTTAAATTTAAACCAATCAAATAAAAAATGAGTTGCCATGTTAACAAACAACATATCATAAAAACAGGATAGGTCAAAGTAAAATGGACATTATGGAATGAATAATCATGGGAGTTTCAACCCATTGTGGGAGTTTCATCCCATTGTGGGAGTTTCATCCCATTGTGGGAGTTTCATCCCATTGTGGGAGTTTCATCCCAAAATGGACATTATGGAATGAATAATCATGGGAGTTTCATCCCATTGTGGGAGTTTCATCCCAAAATGGACAATATGGAATGAATAATCATGGGAGTTTCAACCCATTGTGGGAGTTTCATCCCAAAATGGACAATATGGAATGAATAATCATGGGAGTTTCATCCCATTGTGGGAGTTTCATCCCAAAATGGACAATATGGAATGAATAATCATGGGAGTTTCATCCCATTGTGGGAGTTTCATCCCAAAATGGACAATATGGAATGAATAATCATGGAAGTTTCATCCCATTGTGGGAGTTTCATCCCAAAATGGACAATATGGAATGAATAATCATGGGAGTTTCATCCCATTGTGGGAGTTTCATCCCAAAATGGACAATATGGAATGGACAATCATGGGAGTTTCATCCCATTGTGGGAGTTTCTTCCCAAAATGGACAATATGGAATGGACAATCATGGGAGTTTCATCGCATTGTGGGAGTTTCATCCCAAAATAGACCATATGGAATGAATAATCATGGGAGTTTCATCCCATTGTGGGAGTTTCATCCCAAAATGGACAATATGGAATGGACAATCATGGGAGTTTCATCCCATTGTGGGAGTTTCATCCCAAAATGGACAATATGGAATGAATAATCATGGGAGTTTCATCCTATTGTCATGATCAGTAGTTTCAAGTTTGTATCTGTACATTTTTGACAAGCTATCTGTATCTGTAAATAAAATGTCATAGCGAAAAACTAAAATACTTGTGCATTTCCCCCTGTGTAAACACCTTGCAAAAGGACTGGTGAGAACTCCTGATCAAGTTGGGTGGCTGATATTCAGAGCTTAAATAGCCATATTGATTAGTGACAGGAATCAGGACTAATAAAACCAATGCAATGACCTGACGTTGGTGATTCTACTCAATCTGATATCTTGAAGTAGTTGTTTCCTTTACTCTGCGTGGGCCGTGGCTTTTGTGGAGGTAAAGATGCTTCGTGGGAGGCAGTTGTTGATATTTTTGGAGAGTCCCTGGTTCAAGCCCAGGTTGGGGTGAAGGACTGAAGCAACACTGACACACGCGTGTGTGTGTGACTGTCCAGCCAACAGTGTAGCATGAAGCTAACCGTTTGAGTATCAACAGCAGTACTCAAGTCTGCATCCCCTGTTTCCATGATTTATGTACCAGGGTTATCAGCCACAGTGTTCATCCCTGTTTCCATGATGTATGTACCAGGGTTATCATCCACAGTGTTCAACCCTGTTTCCATGATTTATGTACCAGGGTTATCATCCACAGTGTTCAACCCTGTTTCCATGATTTATGTACCAGGGTTATCACCCACAGTGTTCAACCATGTTTCCATGATTTATGTACCAGGGTTATCATCCACAGTGTTCAACCCTGTTTCCATGATTTATGTACCAAGGTTATCATCCACAGTGTTCATCCCTGTTTCCATGATGTATGTACCAGGGTTATAAACCACAGTGTTCAACCCTGTTTCCATGATTTATGTACCAGGGTTATCATCCACAGTGTTCAACCCTGTTTCCATGATTTATGTACCAATGTTATCATCCACAGTGTTCATCCCTGTTTCCATGATTTATGTACCAGGGTTATCATCCACAGTGTTCAACCCTGTTCCCATGATTTATGTACCAAGGTTATCATCCACAGTGTTCATCCCTGTTTCCATGATGTATGTACCAGGGTTATAAACCACAGTGTTCAACCCTGTTTCCATGATTTATGTACCAGGGTTATCATCCACAGAGGTGTAAAAAGGAGCTAAGACAAAACAAGGATAACACAATGATGACGTGACTCACAACAGAAA
>NW_022261985.1:4167409-4202409 GCF_002021735.2 Oncorhynchus kisutch
TCACTACAAGTATTTGGGTGTTTTTGGAGCCTTTGTTCATGTTTTATCTGTGCCCCTCCAACTGCAGAACAAGCATGAGGATGTCTATCGCTGTTTAGAGACGTTTCTCAAAGTCAAAGAGTGTCTGGATGATACTATAACATGTCATCCAAAATACAGATTGTTTCAGAAAAGGGAGCTTGTCCTTTAATCCATTCTTTGCCTCTGCCACGAGGTGTTCAATCTGATCCACAGAACACAAAGTGTTAGTACATCTGATTCAACTATTTAACCAATCATAGTCTTCAATCAACATTTCATTAGTTAGACTGAGTTTGTTGCAGCATCGGCTGGAGTAAAAGCCTGCATCCATGACACTTAGCAGATACCTTTGGCCAGTGGTTCTCAACTCCAGTCCTCCAGTACCCTCAAATACACTACATTTCCTGCAACAGGGTGATCAGATTAAGATCTTACATCTGTACTATATTTCTCTGTGACATGACATAAATACAGTACATAGAAGACATTAAGACGTTGTCGCTGGTGGAAGTTATCGTTGGACTTGTCAGGAGAAGGAAAGTGCCACAGTCCCAGTCTCTTCTCTCGGTCTTATCATCGTGTCTATTCATGATGTGTCCTTGATTTCCTTGATTGACACGGTAGCTTGTGAAAGTCACGCCTCTTGTCTTGTCTTCACATCTCAGCATCCGTTCTCAGGTACGATCCTGCACTTGAGGATCTTCAGGTAGTTCTGGACCTTGTTGGAGTCCCGTCTGAAGCAGTAGAGTAGGTCGTGGTCGCTCATGGCCTGGGACTCTCCGCTGGTGTCTGACGAGGGGTCCAAGGCCTCAGGGGAGGACAGGCCACTCAGGGAGTTACTGATCATCCCCAGGTGCTGCATCTGAGAGGGAGGGACACAGACAGTGGATTGCCAGAGATAAGGAATTTTACTTTCTGTATATACAGTTGAAGTCAGAAGTTTACATACATACATACTTAGGTTGGAGTCATTAAAACTTGTTTTTCAACCACTCCACAAATTTCTTGTTAACAAACTATAGTTTTGACAAGTCGGTTAGGGCATCTACTTTGTGCATGACACAAGTAATTCTTCCAACAATTGTTAACAGACAGACTATTTCACTTATAATTCACTGTATCACAATTCCTGTGGGTCAGAAGTTTAAAGCTTGGAAAATTCCAGAAAATTCTAAATCATGGTTTTAGAAGCTTCTGATAATTTGAGTCAATCGGAGGTGTACCTGTGGATGTATGTCAAGGCCTACCTTCAAACTCAGTGCCTCTGCTTGACATCATGGGAAAAGGAAAATAAATCAGCCAAGACCTCAGAAAAGAATTGTGTGGACCTCCACAAGTCTGGTTCATCCTTTCCAAATGCCTGAAGGCACCACGTTCATCTGTACAAACAATAGTACGTACGCAAGTATAAACACCATGGGACCACGTAGCCGTCATACCGCTCAGGAAGGAGACGCGTTCTGTCTCCTAGAGATGAACGTACTTTGGTGCGAAAAGTGCAAATCAATCCCAGAACAACAGCAAAGGACCTTGTGAAGATGCTGGAGGAAACAGGTACAAAAGTATCTATATCCACAGCTAAACAAGTCCTATATCAACATAACCTAAAACGCCGCTCAGAAAGGAAGAAGCCACTGCTCCAAAACCGCCATATAAAAGCCAGACTACAGTTTACAACTGCACATGGGGACAAAGATTGTACTTTTTTGGAGAAATGTTCTCTGGTATGGTGAAACAAAAATATAACTGTTTGGCCATAATGACCATCGTTATGTTTGGAGGAAAAAGGGGAAGACTTGCAAGCCGAAGAACACCATCCCAACCGTGAAGCACGGGGGTGGCAGCATCATGTTGTGGGGGTGCTTTGCTGCAGGAGGGACTGGTGCACTTCACAAAATAGATGGCATCATGAGGTAGGAAAATTATGTGGATATATTGAAGCAACATCTCAAGACATCAGTCAGGAAGTTAAAGCTTGGTTGCAAATGGGTCTTCCAAATGGACAATGACACCAAGCATACTTCCAAATTTGTGGCAAAATGGCTAAAGGACAACAAAGTCAAGGCATTGGAATGGCCATCACAAAGCCCTGACCTCAATCCTATAGAACATTTGTGGGCAGAACTGAAAAAGCGTGTGTGAGCAAGGTCAACATTAGATCATTCAGAGATCCTCACTGAACTTCTGGAGCGAGTTTGCTGCACTGAAAGTAAAGGGGCTGAATAATTTTGCACGCCCAATTTTTCAGTTTTTGATTTGTTAAAAAAGTTTGAAATATCCAATAAATGTCGTTCCACTTCATGATTGTGTCCCACTTGTTGTTGATTCTTCACAAAAAAATACAGTTTTATATCTTTATGTTTGAAGCCTGAAATGTGGCAAAAGGTCGCAAAGTTCAAGGGGGCCGAATACTTTCGCAAGGCACTGTACAAAAGTATTTGGGCACCCCTTCAAATGAGTGGATTCGGCTATTTCAGCCACACCGTTCCCGACAGGTGTATATAGTCAAGCACACAGCCATGCAATCTCCATAGACAAACATTGGCAGTAGAATGGCCGTACTGGTGAGATCAGTGACTTTCAACGTGGCACCATTACAGGATGCCACCTTTCCAACATGTCAGTCGGTCAAATTTCTGCCCTGCTAGAGCTGCCGCGGTCAACTGTAAGTGCTATTATTGTGAAGTGGAAACATCTCTGAGCACACAAGGCCACACAAGCTCACAGAAATGGGCCGCTGAGTTCTGAAGCACGCGTAACGCGTAAAAGTAATCTGTCTTCGGTAGCAACACTCAGTATCGAGTTCCAAACTGCCTCTGGAAGCAACGTCAGCGCAAGAACTGTTCTTTGGGAGCTTCATGACATAGGTTTCCATGGCCGGGTTTGGCGGATGCCAGGAGAACGCTACCTGCCCAAATATATAATGCCTACTGTGAAGTTTGGTGGAGGAGGAATAATGGCCTGGGGCAGTTTTTCTTGATTCGGGGCTCCTTAGTTCTAGTAAAGGGAAATCTTAAAAGTGAGGTCCATACAGAAATGGTTTGTTGAGATCGGTGTGGAAGAACTTGACTGGCCTGCACAGAACCCTGACCTAAACTCCATCGAACACCCTTGGGATAAATTGGAATGCTGACTGCGAGCCAGATCTAATCGCCCAACATCGGCGTCCGACATCACCAATGCTCTTGTGGCTGAATGGAAGCAAGTCCCCGCAGCAATGTTCTAACAGCTAGTGGAAAACCTTCCCAGAAGAGTGGAGGCTGTTATAGCAGCCTCCACTTGGTACGTCAAACCCAGTAAACCTCATGCACACACACACACACACACAATCAATCAATCACAATAGAGTTCTGAGTTCTGATTTTGTCACAATGTATTTATTTGAAAGAACATTTCATGTCTAGTTGGTCTTAGAAATAAAAAATAAACAACATTAGTTAATTTCCATGAATTTCTTTCTGAGTTACAGCCCATCTCCCTCTTGAAACTGTACATTTAAAACATGAAATGGATTAATTATATGAAACATGCATGTACTCTAAACCTAAAGGTGATATGGTCATGGCAGTATTTATGATATTCTACTCCAGTGGCTCTGCCCCCCAAACTCTGAGGGAAAATTCAAGTTTTCATCATCAAGATAAGTTACATACAGGTGTAGGATTTAATTTGAGCCAGTTTTCTACAGCAGGAAAATAATCCTGCAGCAAAGTAAATGTGAATTATTACGTGGATTATAATTCATGATATTTTTTGTATGGCTTGACACATTTGTCGTTAGGGAAAATCAAGTCTGAAATTTCAAAGTGAAAATGACGAACTTTAGAAGCCTTTTTGAAACCTCAAATACACTACATGTTTAAATGGACTGCATTGCAGGAAAGTTCTCCTGCAACAGGGTGATCAGATTAAGATCGTACATCTGTACTATATTTCTCTGTGACATGACATAAATACAGTACATAGAAGACATTAAGATGTTGTCGCTGGTGGAAGTTATCGTTGGACTTGTCAGGAGGAGGAAAGTGCCACAGTCCCAGTCTCTTCTCCCGGTCTTATCATCGTGTCTATTCATGATGTGTCCTTGATTTCCTTGATTGACACGGTAGCTTGTGAAAGTCACGCCTCTTGTCTTGTCTTCACATCTCAGCATCCGTTCTCAGGTACGATCCTGCACTTGAGGATCTTCAGATAGTTCTGGACCTTGTTGGAGTCCCGTCTGAAGCAGTAGAGTAGGTCGTGGTCGCTCATGGCCTGGGACTCTCCGCTGGTGTCTGACGAGGGGTCCAAGGCCTCAGGGGAGGACAGGCCACTCAGGGAGTTACTGATCATCCCCAGGTGCTGCATCTGAGAGAGAGGGACACAGACAGTGGATTGTTAGAGATAAGGAATTTTACTTTCTGTACATATTGCAAAAGGAGGTGTGTGTGTGTGTGTGTCTTCTCTCGTGAGTTATCACATGCCAACCCAGTAGCAGAGCGAGGATTGTCTAGTAACATCCTGGTTGGCATCTGCAATCGTCACTGACTCAGTGATGGTGTCAACATCAGTCTACACAATGTCACTAGGGATCAAGCTGCTATAGGACTCTGTTTTCACTATAATATGCTCAAGGCTAACTCTGTCTTATTTGCTTTAATTAGCTTTCTCTCTCCCACTATCTATATCTTTATTTCATTCTCTCTCTCACACTCACTCACTCACTGTCACTATAGTATGTATGCTCAAGGCTAACTCTGCCTTATTTGCTTTCTCTCTCTCTCTCTCTCTCTCTCTCTCTCTCTCTCTCTCTGTCTCTGTCTCTCTGTCTTTCTCCCCCCATCTCTGTGATTCATTCAGTGTCATACACACTTCGCCATCTGTGAGACATTTCACATTATAACTCTTACATAAAACCATAGGCAATGTTTAACATAATCATCTTAACAAACAGTAATGATGGATTCAAGTGATGATTCTTTTCTAGAATTGAGCCTCAGTCAAGTAGAAATGTTTGTGTAGAAGGATCTGCCCCCTTTTTTACATTGTTGCCTAAAATGACATACTGCCGGTAGCTCAGGACCTGAAGCAAGGACATTCATATTCTTGATACCATTTGAAAGGAAACCCTTTGAAGTTTGTGTAAATGTGAAATGAATGTAGTAGAATATAACACATTAGATCTGGTAAAAAACATGCATTTTTTTGTACCATCATCTTTGAAATGCAAGAGAAATGCATTTTTCCAGTCCAGGCACTATTTAGATGTTGGCCACTAGATGGCAGCAGTGTTTGTGCAAAGTTTTCGACTTTTATTTTACTAGGCAGGTCAGAACAAATTCTTATTTTCAATGACGGCCTAGGAACAGTGGGTTAACTGCCTTGTTCAGGGGCAGAACGACAGATTTGTACCATGTCAGCTCGGAGATTTGAACTAGCCCAACGCTCTAACCACTAGGCTACCCTGCCGCCCCGACTGATCCAATGAACCATTGCATTTATGTTCAAAATGTTGTATTAAGACTGCCCAAATGTGCTGAATTGGTTTATTAATAACTTTTCATGTTCATAACTGTGCACTCTCCTCAAACAATAGCATGGTATTATTTGAGTGTATTAGCTACTGTAAATTGGACAGTGCAGTTAGATTAACAAGAATTTAAGCTTTCTGCCAATATCAGATATGTCTATGTCCTGTGAAATTTTCTTGATACTTACAACCTCATGCTAATCGCATTAGCCTATGCTAGCTCAACCGTCCCATACCCTATCAGCCACCTTCTCCCCCATCTTCCTCTTGCCCTATCAGCCACCTTCTCCCTCCATCTTTCTCTTAACCTATCAGCCACCTTCACTTATCTTCCTCTTACCTTATCAGCCACTATCTCCCCCCGTCTTCCTCTTACCCTATCAGCCACCTTCTCCCCCTGTCTTCCTCTTACCCTATCAGCCATCTTCTCCCCCCATCTTCCTCTTACCCTATCAGCCATCTTCTCCCCCGTCTTTCTCTTACCTTATCAGCCACCTTCTCGACTCCCTTGCGGAGCTCGTGCACCATGTAGCTCATCTCCAGTGCTTTGTTGGAGCTGAAGTTGTTGAAGTCATCCTGGTGAACCATGTTCTGGTGGAACTGCCACAGAGGATCCTTCCATGCTACCAGCAGCTTCAGAATCACCTCCGTTAACTCCTCTCTCTGAGGAGAGAGAGAGAGAGCAAGTAGAATTGTATGTTCTTGTAGAGTTGGTTATTGAGTGTTGAAAGAGAGAAGACAGACACAAGCAAAGACATAGAAGCAGTCTACATCTGGAGACAGACATGGGTACTACAGGAAGCAGAGAGGGGTAGTACCATCAGGGAACAGACAAGGTTACTACAGGAAGCAGAGAGGGGTAGTACTCTCAGGGAACAGACAAGGTTACTACAGGAAGCAGAGAGGGGCAGTACCATCAGGGAACAGACAAGGTTACTACAGGAAGCAGAGAGGGGTAGTACCATCAGGGAACAGACAAGGTTACTACAGGAAGCAGAGAGGGGTAGTACCATCAGGTAACAGACAAGGTTACTACAGGAAGCAGAGAGGGGTACTACCATCAGGGAACAGACAAGGTTACTACAGGAAGCAGAGAGGGGTACTACCATCAGGGAACAGACAAGGTTACTACAGGAAGCAGAGAGGGGTAGTACCATCAGGGAACAGACAAGGTTACTACAGGAAGCAGAGAGGGGTAGTACCATCAGGGAACAGACAAGGTTACTACAGGAAGCAGAGAGGGGTAGTACCATCAGGGAACAGACAAGGTTACTACAGGAAGCAGAGAGGGGTAGTACTATGGTAAACAATAGTTGATTAAACAGAGTTGTAAGACTCACAGCCAGTCTCTGCGCGTTCTCTTTGCCATTAGGGGTTAGTATGGTGGCTGTATGGCAGTGGCGGTTTATCCTGCCAATATGATTTCTGCTTGGCAGAACATATTGTTCCTGAAGGAGGGAAGAAGAAAGGAGAGAAAGAGGAATTGAGTTGACAGAGAAGACGTAGGTAGAAAGCAAAAGGTCAGAGAGTCAAAGGAGCTGCATCTCTGAAGAGCAAAGCCTTCGAAAGCAAAGAAACAAAAAGCTTGTAGAACCTTTAAAGGGATAGTTCACCCAAATAACAAAATTATAATAGACTGCTGTCTTACCTTGACAATAGACTAATGTCTTATCTTGACAATAGACTGCTGTCTTATCTTGGCAATAGACTGCTGTCTTATCTTGGCAATAGACTGCTGTCTTACCTTGGCAATAGACTGCTCTCTTACCTTGGCAATAGACTGCTCTCTTACCTTGGCAATAGACTGCTGTCTTACCTTGGCAATAGACTGCTCTCTTACCTTGGCAATAGACTGCTGTCTTACCTTGGCAATAGACTGCTCTCTTACCTTGGCAATAGACTGCTGTCTTATCTTGGCAATAGACTGCTCTCTTACCTTGGCAATAGACTGCTCTCTTATCTTGGCAATAGACTGCTCTCTTATCTTGGCAATAGACTGCTCTCTTACCTTGGCAATAGACTGCCCCCTACCTTGGCAATAGACTGCTGTCTTACCTTTGCAATAGACTGCTCTCTTACCTTGGCAATAGACTGCTGTCTTACCTTGACAATAGACTGCTCTCTTACCTTGGCAATAGACTGCTCTCTTACCTTGGCAATAGACTGCTGTCTTACCTTGGCAATAGACTGCTCTCTTACCTTGGCAATAGACTGCTGTCTTACCTTGGCAATAGACTGCTCTCTTACCTTGGCAATAGACTGCTCTCTTATCTTGGCAATAGACTGCTCTCTTATCTTGGCAATAGACTGCTCTCTTACCTTGGCAATAGACTGCCCCCTACCTTGGCAATAGACTGCTGTCTTACCTTTGCAATAGACTGCTCTCTTACCTTGGCAATAGACTGCTGTCTTACCTTGGCAATAGACTGCTCTCTTACCTTGGCAATAGACTGCTCTCTTACCTTGGCAATAGACTGCTCTCTTACCTTGGCAATAGACTGCTCTCTTACCTTGGCAATAGACTGCTCTCTTATCTTGGCAATAGACTGCTCTCTTACCTTGGCAATAGACTGCTCTCTTACCTTGGCAATAGACTGCTGTCTTATCTTGGCAATAGACTGCTGTCTTACCTTGGCAATAGACTGCTGTCTTACCTTGGCAATAGACTGCTGTCTTACCTTGGCAATAGACTGCTCTCTTACCTTGGCAATAGACTGCTCTCTTACCTTGGCAATAGACTGCTGTCTTACCTTGGCAATAGACTGCTCTCTTACCTTGGCAATAGACTGCTGTCTTACCTTGGCAATAGACTGCTCTCTTACCTTGGCAATAGACTGCTGTCTTACCTTGGCAATAGACTGCTCTCTTACCTTGGCAATAGACTGCTGTCTTACCTTGGCAATAGACTGCTCTCTTACCTTGGCAATAGACTGCTCTCTTACCTTGGCAATAGACTGCTGTCTTACCTTGGCAATAGACTGCTCTCTTACCTTGGCAATAGACTGCTGTCTTACCTTGGCAATAGACTGCTCTCTTACCTTGGCAATAGACTGCTTACAGGGTAAGGAAACCAATATGTTATTTTGTCATTTGGGTGAACTATCACTTTAAACATGCAATTTCCTCTTTCTAAATTGAAACCAGCAAAAAATTATGTGTTTTTTTTGCGTTATTTGTAACTTATTTTGTACATAATGTTTCTGCAACCGTATCTTACAGCAGAAAAGAGCTCTGGATATCAGGACAGCGATCACTCACCTCGAATTAGACAAAGAGCTTCTGGATATCAGGACAACGATCACTCACCTCGGATTAGACAAAGAGCTTCTGGATATCAGGACAACGATCACTCACCTCGGATTAGACAAAGAGCTTCTGGATATCAGGACAGCGATCACTCACCTCGAATTAGACAAAGAGCTTCTGGATATCAGGACAACGATCACTCACCTCGGATTAGACAAAGAGCTTCTGGATATCAGGACAACGATCACTCACCTCGGATTAGACAAAGAGCTTCTGGATATCAGGACAACGATCACTCACCTCGGATTAGACAAAGAGCTTCTGGATATCAGGACAGAGATCACTCACCTCGGATTAGACAAAGAACTTCTGGATATCAGGACAACGATCACTCACCTCGGATTAGACAAAGAGCTTCTGGATATCAGGACAACGATCACTCACCTCGGATTAGACAAAGAGCTTCTGGATATCAGGACAACGATCACTCACCTCGGATTAGACAAAGAGCTTCTGGATATCAGGACAACGATCACTCACCTCGGATTAGACAAAGAGCTTCTGGATATCAGGACAATGATCACTCACCTCGGATTAGACAAAGAGCTTCTGGATATCAGGACAGAGATCACTCACCTCGGATTAGACAAAGAGCTTCTGGATATCAGGACAGCGATCACTCACCTCGGATTAGACAAAGAGCTTCTGGATATCAGGACAACGATCACTCACCTCGGATTAGACAAAGAGCTTCTGGATATCAGGACAACGATCACTCACCTCGGATTAGACAAAGAGCTTCTGGATATCAGGACAGCGATCACTCACCTCGGATTAGACAAAGAGCTTCTGGATATCAGGACAACGATCACTCACCTCGGACTAGACAAATCATTTTTCTACAACAAGCAGGACGCACAGGACATTCTCCAAACACCCGACATCCCCGTTATTTGAAAGAGGAAGCGACGCAGGTACAGAGGACAAAGAGCCGGAAGCCTCATGAGGACGCGGAGAAGACGAGTGGGAAAGCTGCCGTTACCATCAATATTACTCGCCAACATGCAATCATTGGACAATAAATTAGACGAGGTACGATCACGAATATCCTACCAACGGGACATCAAAAACTGTAATATCCTGTGTTTCACGGAATCGTGGCTGAATGACGACATGGATATTCAGCTAGCAGGATATATGCTGCACCGGCAAGATAGAACAGCACAATCCGGGAAGAGGGGGGGTCTGTGCATATTTGTAAACAACAGCTGGTCCACGAAATCTGAGGAAGTATCTAGATTTTGATCGCCTGAAGTAGAGTATATTGTGATACATTTCAGGCCACACTACTTGCCTAGAGAGTTTTCAGCTATACTTTTCGTGGCTGTTTATTTACCACCACAGATAGATGCTGGCACTAAGACTGCACTCAGTCAGCTATATAAGGAAATGAGCAAACAGGAAACCACTCACCCAGAGGCGGCGCTCCTAGTGGCCATAGTCTTTAATGCAGGGAAACTTAAATCAGATCTACCAAATGTATATTAACATGTTAAATGTGCAACCAGAGGGAAACAAATTCTAGATCACCTGTACTCCACACACAGAGACACATACAAAGCTCTCCCTCGCCCATCATTTGGTAAATCTGACCACAACTCTATCCTCCTGATTCCTGCTTACAAGCAAAAATGAAAGCAGGAAGCAACAGTAACAGATGCAGCAGATACTAAACTACAGGACTGTTTTGCTATCACAGACTGGTATATGTTCTGGGATTCTTCCGATGGCATTGAGGAGTACACCACATCAGTCACTGGCTTAATCAATAAGTGCGTTGAGGATGTCGTCCCCACAGTGACTGTACGTACATACCCCAACCAGAAGCCATGGATTACAGGTAACATTCGCATTGAGCTATAGGGCAGAGCTGCCGCTTTCAAGGTGCGGGACTCTAACCCGGAAGCTTACAAGAAATCCTGCTATGCCCTGCGACGAACCATCAAACACGCAAAGTGTCAATACAGGGCTAAGATTGAATCATACTACACCGGCTCCGATGCTCGTCTTATGTGGCAGGGCTTGCAAACTATTACAGATTACAGAGGGAAGCACAGCCGCGAGCTGCCCAGTGACACGAGCCTACTAGTCTAGTTAAATCACTTCTATGCTTGCTTCGTGGCAAACAACACTGAGGCATGCATGAGAGCATCAGCTGTTCCGGACGACTGTGTGAGCACGCTCTCCGTAGCCGACGTGAGTAAGACCTCTAAACAGGTCAACATATACAAGGCTGTGGGGCCAGACGGATTACCAGGACGTGTGCTCCGGGCATGTGCTGACCAACTGGCAGGTGTCTTCACTGACATTTTCAACATGTCCTTGATTGAGTCTGTAATACCAACATGTTTCAAGCAGACAACAATAGTCCCTGTGCCCAAGAACACAAAGGCAACCTGCCTAAATGACTACAGACCGTAGCACTCACGTCCATAGACATGAAGTGCTTTCAAAGGCTGTTAATGGCTCACATCAACACCATTATCCCAGAAACTCCAATTTGCATACCGCCCAAACAGATCTACAGATGATGCAATCTCTATTGCACTCCACACTACCCTTTCCCATCTGGACAAAAGGAACACCTATGTGAGAATGCTATTCATTGACTATGACTACCATTGACTACAACAAAGCCTATTCCCCCACAGGAAACTAAAATGATTTGGCCCTGAGATCCTCAAAAGGTTCTATAGCTGTAACATCGAGAGCATTCTGGCTGGTTGCATCACTGCCTGATATGGCAATTGCTCTGCCTCTGACCGCAAGGCACTACAGAGGGTAGTGCGTACAGCCCAGTACATCACTGGGGCTAAGCTGCCTGCCATCCAGGATCTCTACACCAGGCGGTGTCAGAGGAAGGCCCTAAAAATGGTCAAAGACCCAGCTACCCCAGTCATAGACTGTTCTCGCTACTGTATATAGCCTCTCTACTGTATAAAGCCTCGCTACTGTTTTTCACTGTCTTTTTACTGTTGTTTTTAATTCTTTACTTACCTATTGGTCACCTAATACCTTTTTTGCACTATTGGTTAGAGCCTGTAAGTAAGCATTTCACTGTAAGGTGTGAAATACCTGTTGTATTCAGCGCACGTGACAAATACACTTTGATTTGATTTAGTGATCTGCTACATTGGGGCGGCAGGGTAGCCTAGTGGTTAGAGCGTTGGACTAGTAACCGGAAGGTTGCAAGTTCAAACCCCCGAGCTGACAAGGTACAAATCTGTTGTTCTGCCCCTGAACAGGCAGTTAACCCACTGTTCCTAGACCAGTTAACCCACTGTTCCTAGACCAGTTAACCCACTGTTCCTAGACCAGTTAACCCACTGTTCCCAGGCTGTCATTGAATAAAGGTTAAATAAAGATCAAAACAAAACATGACATGTTGAAAGACTGTTGTTCTTAACGTCAAGATTTCCATCTTAAAATCCTCAAAAATTATGTGTTTTTTTTGCGTTATTTGTAACTTATTTTGTACATAATGTTTCTGCAACCGTATCTTACAGCAGAAAAGAGCTCTGGATATCAGGACAGCGATCACTCACCTCGAATTAGACAAAGAGCTTCTGGATATCAGGACAACGATCACTCACCTCGGATTAGACAAAGAGCTTCTGGATATCAGGACAACGATCACTCACCTCGGATTAGACAAAGAGCTTCTGGATATCAGGACAGCGATCACTCACCTCGAATTAGACAAAGAGCTTCTGGATATCAGGACAACGATCACTCACCTCGGATTAGACAAAGAGCTTCTGGATATCAGGACAACGATCACTCACCTCGGATTAGACAAAGAGCTTCTGGATATCAGGACAACGATCACTCACCTCGGATTAGACAAAGAGCTTCTGGATATCAGGACAGAGATCACTCACCTCGGATTAGACAAAGAACTTCTGGATATCAGGACAACGATCACTCACCTCGGATTAGACAAAGAGCTTCTGGATATCAGGACAACGATCACTCACCTCGGATTAGACAAAGAGCTTCTGGATATCAGGACAACGATCACTCACCTCGGATTAGACAAAGAGCTTCTGGATATCAGGACAACGATCACTCACCTCGGATTAGACAAAGAGCTTCTGGATATCAGGACAATGATCACTCACCTCGGATTAGACAAAGAGCTTCTGGATATCAGGACAGAGATCACTCACCTCGGATTAGACAAAGAGCTTCTGGATATCAGGACAGCGATCACTCACCTCGGATTAGACAAAGAGCTTCTGGATATCAGGACAACGATCACTCACCTCGGATTAGACAAAGAGCTTCTGGATATCAGGACAACGATCACTCACCTCGGATTAGACAAAGAGCTTCTGGATATCAGGACAGCGATCACTCACCTCGGATTAGACAAAGAGCTTCTGGATATCAGGACAACGATCACTCACCTCGGACTAGACAAATCATTTTTCTACAACAAGCAGGACGCACAGGACATTCTCCAAACACCCGACATCCCCGTTATTTGAAAGAGGAAGCGACGCAGGTACAGAGGACAAAGAGCCGGAAGCCTCATGAGGACGCGGAGAAGACGAGTGGGAAAGCTGCCGTTACCATCAATATTACTCGCCAACATGCAATCATTGGACAATAAATTAGACGAGGTACGATCACGAATATCCTACCAACGGGACATCAAAAACTGTAATATCCTGTGTTTCACGGAATCGTGGCTGAATGACGACATGGATATTCAGCTAGCAGGATATATGCTGCACCGGCAAGATAGAACAGCACAATCCGGGAAGAGGGGGGGTCTGTGCATATTTGTAAACAACAGCTGGTCCACGAAATCTGAGGAAGTATCTAGATTTTGATCGCCTGAAGTAGAGTATATTGTGATACATTTCAGGCCACACTACTTGCCTAGAGAGTTTTCAGCTATACTTTTCGTGGCTGTTTATTTACCACCACAGATAGATGCTGGCACTAAGACTGCACTCAGTCAGCTATATAAGGAAATGAGCAAACAGGAAACCACTCACCCAGAGGCGGCGCTCCTAGTGGCCATAGTCTTTAATGCAGGGAAACTTAAATCAGATCTACCAAATGTATATTAACATGTTAAATGTGCAACCAGAGGGAAACAAATTCTAGATCACCTGTACTCCACACACAGAGACACATACAAAGCTCTCCCTCGCCCATCATTTGGTAAATCTGACCACAACTCTATCCTCCTGATTCCTGCTTACAAGCAAAAATGAAAGCAGGAAGCAACAGTAACAGATGCAGCAGATACTAAACTACAGGACTGTTTTGCTATCACAGACTGGTATATGTTCTGGGATTCTTCCGATGGCATTGAGGAGTACACCACATCAGTCACTGGCTTAATCAATAAGTGCGTTGAGGATGTCGTCCCCACAGTGACTGTACGTACATACCCCAACCAGAAGCCATGGATTACAGGTAACATTCGCATTGAGCTATAGGGCAGAGCTGCCGCTTTCAAGGTGCGGGACTCTAACCCGGAAGCTTACAAGAAATCCTGCTATGCCCTGCGACGAACCATCAAACACGCAAAGTGTCAATACAGGGCTAAGATTGAATCATACTACACCGGCTCCGATGCTCGTCTTATGTGGCAGGGCTTGCAAACTATTACAGATTACAGAGGGAAGCACAGCCGCGAGCTGCCCAGTGACACGAGCCTACTAGTCTAGTTAAATCACTTCTATGCTTGCTTCGTGGCAAACAACACTGAGGCATGCATGAGAGCATCAGCTGTTCCGGACGACTGTGTGAGCACGCTCTCCGTAGCCGACGTGAGTAAGACCTCTAAACAGGTCAACATATACAAGGCTGTGGGGCCAGACGGATTACCAGGACGTGTGCTCCGGGCATGTGCTGACCAACTGGCAGGTGTCTTCACTGACATTTTCAACATGTCCTTGATTGAGTCTGTAATACCAACATGTTTCAAGCAGACAACAATAGTCCCTGTGCCCAAGAACACAAAGGCAACCTGCCTAAATGACTACAGACCGTAGCACTCACGTCCATAGACATGAAGTGCTTTCAAAGGCTGTTAATGGCTCACATCAACACCATTATCCCAGAAACTCCAATTTGCATACCGCCCAAACAGATCTACAGATGATGCAATCTCTATTGCACTCCACACTACCCTTTCCCATCTGGACAAAAGGAACACCTATGTGAGAATGCTATTCATTGACTACAGCTCAGCATTATAAACACCATAGTACCCTCAAAGCTCATCACTAAGCTAAGGATCCTGGGACTAAATACCTCCCTCTGCAACTGGATCCTGGACTTCCTGACGGGCCGACCCCAGGTGTTGAGGGTAGGTAGCAGCACATCTGCCACGCTGATCCTCAACACTGGAGCCCCCCAGGGGTGCGTGTTCAGTCCCCTCCTGTACTCCCTGTTCACTCATGACTGCATGGTCAGGCACGACTCCAACACCATCATTTAGTTTGCAGACGACACAACAGTGGTAGGCCTGATCACCGACAACGACGAGACCTGGCCAGGTGGTGCCAGAATAACTACCTATCCCTCAACATAACCAAGACTAAGGAGATGATTGTGGACTACAGGAAAAGGAGGACCGAGTATGCCCCCATTCTCATTGACGGGGCTGTAGTGGAGCAGATTGAGAGCTTCAAGTTCCTTGGTCTCCACTTTACCAACAAACTAGAATGGTCCAAACACACCAAGAATGTCGTGAAGAGGGCACAACAAAGCCTATTCCCCCACAGGAAACTAAAATGATTTGGCCCTGAGATCCTCAAAAGGTTCTATAGCTGTAACATCGAGAGCATTCTGGCTGGTTGCATCACTGCCTGATATGGCAATTGCTCTGCCTCTGACCGCAAGGCACTACAGAGGGTAGTGCGTACAGCCCAGTACATCACTGGGGCTAAGCTGCCTGCCATCCAGGATCTCTACACCAGGCGGTGTCAGAGGAAGGCCCTAAAAATGGTCAAAGACCCAGCTACCCCAGTCATAGACTGTTCTCGCTACTGTATATAGCCTCTCTACTGTATAAAGCCTCGCTACTGTTTTTCACTGTCTTTTTACTGTTGTTTTTAATTCTTTACTTACCTATTGGTCACCTAATACCTTTTTTGCACTATTGGTTAGAGCCTGTAAGTAAGCATTTCACTGTAAGGTGTGAAATACCTGTTGTATTCAGCGCACGTGACAAATACACTTTGATTTGATTTAGTGATCTGCTACATTGGGGCGGCAGGGTAGCCTAGTGGTTAGAGCGTTGGACTAGTAACCGGAAGGTTGCAAGTTCAAACCCCCGAGCTGACAAGGTACAAATCTGTTGTTCTGCCCCTGAACAGGCAGTTAACCCACTGTTCCTAGACCAGTTAACCCACTGTTCCTAGACCAGTTAACCCACTGTTCCTAGACCAGTTAACCCACTGTTCCCAGGCTGTCATTGAATAAAGGTTAAATAAAGATCAAAACAAAACATGACATGTTGAAAGACTGTTGTTCTTAACGTCAAGATTTCCATCTTAAAATCCTCTTTTCTACATCTGATTATCCCAAACCAATATGTCACATCAACAACCATACAGTGTTATAGTGGGTTCTGTCATTAGTGACAGACATACAGAGAGAGAGAGAGAGACTAGGACTGTGTCATTAGTGACAGAGACAGAGAGAGAGAGACTACGACTGTGTCATTAGGGACAGAGATACAGAGAGAGAAAGAGACTAGGACTGTGTCATTAGTGACAGAGATACAGAGAGAGAGAGAAAGAGACTAGGACTGTGTCATTAGTGACAGAGATACAGAGAGAGAGAGAGAAAGAGACTAGGACTGTGTCATTAGTGACAGAGATACAGAGAGAGAAAGAGACTAGGACTGTGTCATTAGTGACAGAGATACAGAGAGAGAGAGAGAAAGAGACTAGGACTGTGTCATTAGTGACAGAGATACAGAGAGAGAAAGAGACTAGGACTGTGTCATTAGTGACAGAGATACAGAGAGAGAGAGAGAAAGAGACTAGGACTGTGTCATTAGTGACAGAGATACAGAGAGAGAAAGAGACTAGGACTGTGTCATTAGTGACAGAGATACAGAGAGAGAGAGAGAAAGAGACTAGGACTGTGTCATTAGTGACAGAGATACAGAGAGAGAGAGAAAGAGACTAGGACTGTGTCATTAGTGACAGAGATACAGAGAGAGAAAGAAAGAAAGAGAGAGGTAACCTTGAGCATACTAGAGAAAGATATGGGACTTACGAATTCAGAGTGCAGGTCACTGGAGATGCTGTGCATCCTGGCACTGTGCTGGATGACCCGGTCAAAGAGGTCTGCCAGGGAGAGGAAGTGGCACCCCGCCTGGCCGTGGACACAGATGGGCGCCGCGCTCGCCCTGTCACTGCCACGCAGCTCCACACACACCAACACCATGAGCAGAGCCCACACTGGAAGAGAGAGGGAGAGAGGGAGAAGGATGAGGATGATGAGATAAATAGAGATGAGGTTGAAGGAGTTGAGAGAGAGGAGGGCAATAGAGGGAGAGGACAGGATCCTCTCACCAGCCAGGAGCAGCACTGACACTGGCAGAGAGAGAGTGAGAAGAGGAATAGAGAGAGGTGTGGATGGGATCCTGTCTCACAAGGCAGATGCAGCACTCAAACTGGTGGAAGTATTGAGGGAGAGGGGAACAATGAGAAGAGCAATGAGAAGGAGGAAAGGGCAGGATAGAGGGATGAGGACAGGAGGGAGAGGGCAACACTGACAGAGGGGTAGAAGGAGAAGAGAGACAACCCTGACACTGACAGAGGAATAGAAGGAGAAGATGATGAAGAGAGACAACACTGACACTGACAGAGGAATAGAAGGAGAAGAGGATGAAGAGAGACAACACTGACACTGACAGAGGAATAGAAGGAGAAGAGGATGAAGAGAGACAACACTGACACTGACAGAGGAATAGAAGGAGAAGATGATGAAGAGAGACAACACTGACACATACAGAGGCATAGAAGGAGAAGATGATGAAGAGAGACAACACTGACACTGACAGAGGAATAGAAGGAGAAGATGATGAAGAGAGACAACACTGACACATACAGAGGAATAGAAGGAGAAGAGGATGAAGAGAGACAACACTGACACTGGATAGTGACTGACTGGTTGAGGGAGGAAGAGGAAAAGAGAAAGGGAAGAAGAGGTGGTAAACAGAGGAGAGAATCTAGTTCCACAGGCAGAGGCATGCATGTATAGCTCCTCAGTCCCTGGTCCCTGGTCCCTGATCTCTGCTCCCTTCACCCTGGTCCCTGGTCCCTGCTCACTGCTCCCTGCTCCCTGTTCCCTGCTCCCTGCTCCCTGGTCCCTGGTCCTTGCTCCCTGGTCCTTGCTCCCTGGTCCCTGGTCCCTGGTCCTTGCTCCCTGCTCCCTGCTCCTTGCTCCCTGGTCCCTGGTCCCTGGTCCCCGCTCCCTGCTCCCTGCTCCCTGCTCCCTGGTCCCTTCTCCCTGGTCCCTGCTCCCTGGTCCCTGCTCCCTGGTCCCTGCTCTCTGCATGCACTGCCTGGCTTGTTCTTAGAGGTAGCTACCTTGTTTGATGTTGTTCCTGGACATTCTGTGTTGGTTGGTGGTATTTTTGAAGCTGGAGGATGTACAGTGACACACAGCTATTTAAAGGGACCAGGAGTATTAAGGAAAGGGTCTCTCTCTGTCATCATGTGATGACCACAATCATTTAGGAGGGGAGGAGAGAGACAGAGGTTTGCGTGAGTTTTCATTCGCCCTCAATTTTCTCTTTCTGTTTTTTCATCAGATCATGATGGAAGTCGGCTTCACAGCCTGACAAATCAGGACAGATACAGGATGAAAATGCTAATTCAGCTCACCCCCCAGCCCCATCACCAGTTTCACTGTCATTCATTAGGCTAGTTTAGTGCATAAGCGATGCTCAGAAAAAAGGTGCTATCTAGAACCTAAAAGGGTTCCACGGCTGTCCCCATAGGAGAACCCTTTGAAGAACCCTACCTGGTTCCAGGTAGAACACCTTTCTACAGAGGGTTCTACATGGAACCGAAAAGGGTTCTACCTGGAACCAAAGAGGGCTCTCCTATGTGGACAGCCAAGGAACCCTTTTGGAACCCTTTTATCTCAGAGTGTACAGGAGTATGGTACTGCCATTCACACTGACCAGCTCCCATGTTTCTCACATGGTGATGACTTCATCCACGTGTTAAACTCATTCCACGGAGGGCAGCGTGTCTGCAGGTTCTCGCTCCTCCCTTGTAATTGATTGATAAATGAAGGTCACTAATAAGTAATAAGTAATAGTAAGGAACTCCCCTCAGCTGGTAGTCTATGTCTTAATTGAAACCAAAAACCTGTAGACACTCGGCCCTCTGTGGAATGATTTTGACATCCCTGATTTAAATGATCAATATATTGATCAGTAAGTGAAAGCAAACCTTGTTGTTGATTGTTTTCAATATTATCTCTGTCCTTGTACTGTAGTGTACTGTAGTGTACTGTAGTGTACTGTAGTGTTCTGTAGTATTCTGTAGTGTACTGTAGTGTACTGTAGTGTTCTGTAGTCTACTGTAGTGTTCTGTAGTGTACTGTAGTGTTATGTAGTGTACTGTAGTGTACTGTAGTGTTCTGTAGTCTACTGTAGTGTTCTGTGGTGTACTGTAGTGTACTGTAGTGTACTGCAGTGTTCTGTAGTGTACTGTAGTGTACTGCAGTGTTATGTAGTGTTCTGTAGTGTACTGCAGTGTTCTGTAGTGTACTGTAGTGTACTGTAGTGTACTGCAGTGTTCTATAGTGTTCTGTAGTGTACTGCAGTGTTCTGTAGTGTACTGTAGTGTACTGTAGTGTACTGTAGTCTACTGTAGTGTTCTGTGGTGTACTGTAGTGTAGTCTAGTGTACTGTAGTGTACTGTAGTGTACTGTAGTGTTCTGTAGTGTACTGTAGTGTACTGTAGTGTTCTGTAGTGTACTGTAGTGTTCTGTAGTGTTCTGTAGTGTTCTGTAGTGTTCTGTAGTGTACTGTAGTGGGGGCTGTGCTTTGGCAAAGTGGGTGGGGTTATATCCTTCCTGTTTGGCCCTGTCCGGGGGTGTCCTCGGATGGGTCCACAGTGTCTCCTGACCCCTCCGGTCTCAGCCTCCAGTATTTATGCTGCAGTAGTTTATGTGTCGGGGGGCTAGGGTCAGTGTGTTATATCTGGAGTACTTCTCCTGTCCTATTCGGTGTCCTATGTGAATCTAAGTGTGCGTTCTCTAATTCTCTCCTTCTCTCTCTCGGAGGACCTGAGCCCTAGGACCATGCCCCAGGATTACCTGACATGATGACTCCTTGCTGTCCCCAGTCCACCTGGCCGTGCTGCTGCTCCAGTTTCAACTGTTCTGCCTTCTTATTATTCGAACATGCTGATCATTTATGAACATTTGAACATCTTGGCCATGTTCTGTTTTAATCTCCACCCGGCACAGCCAGAAGAGGACTGGCCACCCCACATATGCTCTCTCTAATTCTCTCTTTTTTTCTCTCTCTCTCGGAGGACCTGAGCCCTAGGACCATGCCCCAGGACTACCTGACATGATGACTCCTTGCTGTCCCCAGTCCATCTGACTGTGCTGCTGCTCCAGTTTCAACTGTTCTGCCTTATTATTATACGACCATGCTGGTCATTTATGAACATTTGAACATCTTGGCCATGTTCTGTTATAATCTCCACCCGGCACAGCCAGAAGAGGACTGGCCACCCCAGTCTGGTTCCTCTCTAGGTTTCTTCCTAGGTTTTGGCCTTTCTAGGGAGTTTTTCCTAGCCACCGTGCTTCTACACCTGCATTGCTTGCTGTTTGGGGTTTTAGGCTGGGTTTCTGTACAGCACTTTGAGATATCAGCTGATGTACGAAGGGCTATATAAATAAATTTGATTTGATTTGATTTTGATTTGTAGTGTACTGTAGTGTTCTGTAGTGTTCTGTAGTGTTATGTAGTGTACTGTAGTGTACTGTAGTCTTCTGTAGTCTACTGTAGTGTTCTGTAGTGTTCTGTAGTGTACTGTAGTGTACTGTAGTGTTCTGTAGTGTTCTGTAGTGTTCTGTAGTGTACTGTAGTGTTCTGTAGTGTTCTGTAGTGTTCTGTAGTGTACTGTAGTGTTCTGTAGTGTTCTGTAGTGTACTGTAGTGTTCTGTAGTGTTCTGTAGTGTACTGTAGTGTTCTGTAGTGTTCTGTAGTGTACTGTAGTGTACTGTAGTGTTCTGTAGTGTTCTGTAGTGTACTGTAGTGTTCTGTAGTGTACTGTAGTGTTCTGTAGTGTTCTGTAGTGTATTGTAGTGTTCTGTAGTGTACTGTAGTGTTCTGTAGTGTTCTGTAGTGTACTGTAGTGTACTGTAGTGTTCTGTAGTGTTCTGTAGTGTTCTGTAGTGTACTGTAGTGTTCTGTAGTGTTCTGTAGTGTACTGTAGTGTACTGTAGTGTTCTGTAGTGTTCTGTAGTGTACTGTAGTGTTCTGTAGTGTTCTGTAGTGTTCTGTAGTGTACTGTAGTGTTCTGTAGTGTACTGTAGTGTTCTGTAGTGTACTGTAGTGTTCTGTAGTGTTCTGTAGTGTACATGATTATAGTGACATGATTACATCTATTGGGGTCTCCTTGACTAGGGTGGTCTGCTCAGTCAGGGACAGGTTGAAAATGTCAGTGAAGACACTTGTCAGTTGGTCAGCTCATGCTCGGTGTAAACATCCTGGTAATACGCCTGGCCCTGCGGCCTTGTGAATGTTGACCTGTTTAAAGGTCTTACTCACATCGGCTACGGAGAGCGTAATCACACAGTCGTCCGGAACAGCTGGTGCTCTCATGCATGTTTCAGTGTTGCTTGCCTCGAAGCGAGCATAGAAGTAATTTAGCTCGTCTGGTAGGTTCATGTCACTGGGCAGGTCGTGGCTGTGGTTCCCTTATTATATGTGATTGCCGTAGCACCTTGTCTGGAAGCCTTGTTTAGACATATGATGAATTTGCTGTTACTACAGGTGGAACGTGTAGTTGTATTAGAAAACATGCGACATCCAACATGCAACCAAAATGACAACCAACAAACATGGAACTATACAATCAGTGTGACAGAAGCATGACCAGACATGACCGGGAGGCAGCATTGGCTACATGTCAGCAGTAGTCAGACAGTCATGGGTGAGAATGGCAAGTGAAATGTTTGATAGCTCCAGGAAAAGGGCTGTAAGGTTAACTCAGATCTGTGACGACTGCCTTATGACATCAACCACCAGCGTCATTGGAGCCCTGCAGTGTGTGACTCTGACAATGATCATTAAGCGTTTCTGTGATGGTGTGTGCGTGGTGTCTGCAGTGTTGTGTGTTGTATTTGGTTTTGATGCATGGGTGTATACATATATCTGTGTGTAGGGGGGTGCATACAGTATAGCTGTGTGTAGGGTGGTGTATACAGTATATCTCTGTGTAGGGGGGTGTATACAGTATATCTGTGTGTAGGGGGGTGTATACAGTATATCTGTGTGTAGGGGGTTGTATACAGTATATCTGTGTGTAGGGGGGTGTATACAGTATATCTGTGTGTAGGGGGGTGTATACAGTATATCTGTGTGTAGGGTGGTATATACAGTATATCTGTGTGTAGGGGGTTGTATACAGTATATCTGTGTGTAGGGTGGTATATACAGTATATCTGTGTGTAGTGGGGTATGTACAGTATTTCTGTGTGTAGGGGGTTGTATACAGTATATCTGTGTGTAGGGGGATGTATATCTCTGTGTAGGGGGTTGTATACAGTATATCTGTGTGTAGGGGGGTGTATACAGTATATCTGTATGTAGGGGGGTGTATATAGTATATCTGTGTGTAGTGGGGTATATACAGTATATCTGTGTGTAGTGGGGTATATACAGTATATCTGTGTGTAGTGGGGTATATACAGTATATCTGTGTGTAGTGGGGTATATGCAGTACAGCTGTGTGTAGTGGGATGTATACAGTATATCTGTGTGTAGTGGGGTATATACAGTATATCTGTGTGTAGTGGGGTGTATACAGTATATCTGTGTGTAGGGGGGTGTATACAGTATATCTGTGTGTAGTGGGGTATATACAGTATATCTGTGTGTAGTGGGGTATATACAGTATATCTGTGTGTAGTGGGGTATATGCAGTACAGCTGTGTGTAGTGGGATGTATACAGTATATCTGTGTGTAGTGGGGTATATACAGTATATCTGTGTGTAGTGGGGTATATACAGTATATCTGTGTGTAGTGGGATGTATACAGTATATCTGTGTGTAGTGGGGTATATACAGTATATCTGTGTGTAGTGGGTTATATACAGTATATCTCTGTGTAGGGGGATGTATATCTCTGTGTATGGGGTTGTATACAGTATATCTGTGTGTAGGGGGGTGTATACAGTATATCTGTGTGTAGGGGGGTGTATACAGTATATCTGTGTGTAGGGGGATGTATATACAGTATATCTGTGTGTAGGGGGTTGTATACAGTATATCTGTGTGTAGGGGGTTGTATACAGTATATCTCTGTGTAGGGGGATGTATATATCTGTGTAGGGGGGTGTATACAGTATATTTGTGTGTAGGGGTATGTATATCTCTGTGTAGGGGGTTGTATACAGTATATCTGTGTGTAGGGGGGTGTATACAGTATATCTCTGTGTAGGGGGGTGTATACAGTATATCTGTGTGTAGTGGGGTATATACAGTATATCTGTGTGTAGGGGGGTGTAAATACAGTGGGGAGAACAAGTATTTGATACACTGCTGATTTTGCAGGTTTCCCTACTTACAAAATATGTAGAGGTCTGTCATTTTTATCATAGGTACACTTCAACTGTGAGAGACGGAATCTAAAACAAAAATCCAGAGAATCACATTGTATGATTTGTAAGTAATTAATTTGCATTTTATTGCATGGCATAAGTATTTGATACATCAGAAAAGCAGAACTTAATATTTGGTACAGAAACCTTTGTTTTCAATTACAGATATCATACGTTTCCTGTAGTTCTTGACCAGGTTTGCACACACTGCAGCAGGGATTTTGGCCCACTCCTCCATACAGACCATCTCCAGATCCTTCAGGTTCCGGGGCTGTCGCTGGGCAATACGGACTTTCAGCTCCCTCCAAAGATTTTCTATTGGGTTCAGGTCTGGAGACTGGCTAGGCCACTCCAGGACCTTGAGATGCTTCTTACGGAGCCACTCCTTAGTTGCCCTGGCTGTGTGTTTCGGGTCGTTGTCATGCTGGAAGACCCAGCCACAACCCATCTTCAAAGATCTTGCGATACATGGCCCCATCCATCCTCCCCTCAATACGGTGCAGTCGTCCTGTCCCCTTTGCAGAAAAGCATCCCCAAAGAATGATGTTTCCACCTCCATGCTTCACAGTTGGGATGGTGTTCTTGGGGTTGTACTCATCCTTCTTCTTCCTCCAAACACAGCAAGTGGAGTTTAGACCAAAAAACTATATTTTTGTCTCATCAGACCACATGACCTTCTCCCATTCCTCCTCTGGATCATCCAGATGGTCATTGGCAAACTTCAGACGGGCCTGGACATGCGCTGGCTTGAGCAGGGGGACCTTGCGTGCGCTGCAGGATTTTAATCCATGACGGCGTAGTGTGTTACTAATGGTTTTCTTTGAGACTGTGGTCCCAGCTCTCTTCAGGTCATTGACCAGGTCCTGCCGTGTAGTTCAGGGCTGATCCCTCACCTTGCTCTTGATCATTGATGCCCCACGAGGTGAGATCTTGCATGGAGCCCCAGACCGAGGGTGATTGACCGTCATCTTGAACTTCTTCCATTTTCTAATAATTGTGCCAGTTGTTGCCAGTTGTTGCCTTCTCACCAAGCTGCTTGCCTATTGTCCTGTAGCCCATCCCAGCCTTGTGCAGGTCTACAATTCTATCCCTGATGTCCTTACACAGCTCCCTGGTCTTGGCCATTGTGGAGAGGTTGGAGTCTGTTTGATTGAGTGTGTGGACAGGTGTCTTTTATACAGGTAACGAGTTCAAACAGGTGCAGTTAATATAGGTAATGAGTGGAGAACAGGAGGTCTGTGAAAGCCAAAATTCTTACTGGTTGGTAGATGATCAAATACTTATGTCATGCAATAAAATGCAAATTAAAATGAAAAATCATACAATGTGATTTTCTGGATTTTTGTTTTAGATTCCGTCTCTCACAGTTGAAGTGTACCTATGATAAAAATTACAAACCTCTCCATGCTTTGTAAGTAGGAAAACCTGCAAAATCCGCAGGGTATCAAATACTTGTTCTCCCCACTGTATGTGTGTGTAAGGGGGTGTACATATCTGTGTGTAGGGGAGGTGAACATGGGTCGTTGTACTACAGTTTAGAGGGGGTATTGAGCTGAACGTGGCCCGTTATACTACAGTTTAGAAGGGGTATTGAGCTGAACGTGTACTACAGTTTAGAGGGGGTATTGAGCTGAACGTGGCCCGTTGTACTACAGTTTAGAGGGGGTATTGAGCTGAACGTGGCCCGTTGTACTACAGTTTAGAGGGGGTATAGAGCTGAACGTGGCCTGTTGTACTACAGTTTAGAGGGGGTGGCCATGGAGGAGGTGGCCCTTGGAGGAGGTGGCCCTTGGAGGAGGTGGCCCTTGGAGGAGGTGGCCCTTGGAGGAGGTGGCCCTTGGAGGAGGTGGCCCTTGGAGGAGGTGGCCCATGGAGGAGGTGGCCCTTGGAGGAGGTGGCCCATGGAGGAGATGGCCCTTAGAGGAGGTGGCCCTTGGAGGTGGTGGCCCTTGGAGGAGGTGGCCCTTGGAGGAGGTGGCCCATGGAGGAGGTATTTGTTGAGAGGGGTACATGGAGAGTGTAAGATAAAGTTAGTCTGTGGTCAGTTACTGTTGTCTCTTGTCAAATTCGAATGAAGTCACACAAGATTTTCTTGAAGGATGAGTCCATGACAGTCTTGATGGTACGTCTGGTCCATGACAGTCTTGATGGTACGTCTGGTCCATGACAGTCTTGATGGTACGTCTGGTCCATGACAGTCTTGATGGTACGTCTGGTCCATGACAGTCTTGATGGCACGTCTGGTCCATGACAGTCTTGATGGTACGTCTGGTCCATGACAGTCTTGATGGTACGTCTGGTCCATGACAGTCTTGATGGTACGTCTGGTCCATGACAGTCTTGATGGTACGTCTGGTCCATGACAGTCTTGATGGTACGTCTGGTCCATGACAGTCTTGATGGTACGTCTGGTCCATGACAGTCTTGATGGTACGTCTGGTCCATGACAGTCTTGATGGGGCGTCTGGTCCATGACAGTCTTGATGGGACGTCTGGTCCATGACAGTCTTGATGGTACGTCTGGTCCATGACAGTCTTGATGGGGCGTCTGGTCCATGACAGTCTTGATGGGACGTCTGGTCCATGACAGTCTTGATGGTACGTCTGGTCCATGACAGTCTTGATGGGGCGTCTGGTCCATGACAGTCTTGATGGGACGTCTGGTCTAAACTAGACACTTCTGACAACAAGCTTTATATTGCATATTGAACAATGCAATATTTTCTAAAAGATAAGGGCTGTGAGGGGTAATTCAATACATCACCTCTATCGGTATCTGTACTGGCATTTATCTATTCAATTCTGACCTTAAACCAGACTATTTAGTCAAATACAGTATGTTTCTCATATCATGTCCATGTTCCCTTGTTGTCCAGTTTTTCATCAAAACGCAATTGATTGTTGACTGACACTTGGTGACAGTTGAGCCTTGGTAACCATGGAGATTAGCCAGCATTATGGTTCTGATAGGATCATGATCTTTCTGATAGTCATATTAGTCTGCAGGTGTAGAGATCCCCGCGGCTACACGTGATAATGGCACATGCATTACTGCGACATTACTGCGTCATCACTGCGTCATCACTGCGTCACTGCGACGCAGCACCTGCCTGTTCCCTCCTTACAGAGGTGGTAGACAACGTGGATGAGCCAGTCAGAATATAAATATTACAGTAGTATGTAATTAAGACAGCAAAGGTCCTCTCACCCCCATCTGCTTTATTGGCATGACGTAACAGTGTACTGTACATATTGCCAAAGCTTACTTTGGATATTTACAATATTAAGAAAATAAGAATCAAAATTGTCAACTGAACAACAGTAACAACAACAACCAAGGGTCAAAATAACCAGACATTGAACAATAACAATAAGCATACAGTAGAGGACATGTGCAGCTTGACTGGTCTGTCAAACACTGTCTCTCATCTTATGGCAGGCAGCAATTTTTTTATTTTTTATTTTTTTTATTTCACCTTTATTTAACCAGGTAGGCTAGTTGAGAACACCTTTATTTAACCAGGTAGGCTAGTTGAGAACACCTTTATTTAACCAGGTAGGCTAGTTGAGAACACCTTTATTTAACCAGGTAGGCTAGTTGAGAACAAGTTCTCATTTGCAACTGCGACCTGGCCAAGATAAAGCATAGCAGTGTGAACAGACAACACAGAGTTACACATGGAGTAAACAATTAACAAGTCAATAACACAGTAGAAAACAAAGGGGGGGTCTATATACAATGTGTGCAAAAGGCATGAGGAGGTAGGCAAATAATTACAATTTTGCAGATTAACACTGGAGTGATAAATGATCAGATGGTCATGTACAGGTAGAGATATTGGTGTGCAGAAGAGCAGAAAAGTAAATAAATAAAAACAGTATGGGGATGAGGTAGGTGAAAAGGGTGGGCTATTTACCAATAGACTATGTACAGCTGCAGCGATCGGTTAGCTGCTCAGATAGCTGATGTTTGAAGTTGGTGAGGGAGATAAAAGTCTCCAACTTCAGCGATTTTTGCAATTCGTTCCAGTCACAGGCAGCAGAGTACTGGAACGAAAGGCGGCCAAATGAGGTGTTGGCTTTAGGGATGATCAGTGAGATACACCTGCTGGAGCGCGTGCTACGGATGGGTGTTGCCATCGTGACCAGTGAGCTGAGATAAGGCGGAGCTTTACCTAGCATAGACTTGTAGATGACCTGGAGCCAGTGGGTCTGGCGACGAATATGTAGCGAGGGCCAGCCGACTAGAGCATACAAGTCGCAGTGGTGGGTGGTATAAGGTGCTTTAGTGACAAAACGGATGGCACTGTGATAGACTGCATCCAGTTTGCTGGAAGCCATTTTGTAGATGACATCGCCGAAGTCGAGGATCACACAATGTAGTGTGCTGTCAACCCACAGCTCTCTGTGTCCTCCCCCAGCAGGACAGGTAGCCTATTCTCATCAGAAAGATCTTCAAATTTTCAAATTTGGGGAGATTACACTCTCTAATTGTTTTATATTTTTGACATTTTGTCAGGAAATGCAACTATGTCTCAGGTTCTGCTGTGGTGCAGTGGTTGCACAGTCGTTCCTCTACAGGGAGCCAGGTTTTCCTGTGTCTACCCTTCTCAATGGCAAGGTTGTGCTCACTGAGCTTTGTCAAGATTTTTCTAAGGTTTTGATCAGTAACCATGGTCAAATAGTTAGCCACGGTGTACTGCTGATTTAGTGCCAGAGAGCACTGCATGTTGCTTTGTGCTTGTGCTTGGGTTTCCCAATAAGGAATGTAGTTCTGTTTGGATTGTGTTGTAATTTGTTTTACTCCGATTGATTGGATGTTCTGGTCCTGAGGCTTCAGTGTGTTTGTGTCTCTCTCTCTCTGTCTCTATTTCTGTCTATCTCTGTCTGTCTCGCTTCCTCTCTGTCTGTCTATCTCTGTCTCCCTCTGTCTGTCTATTTCTGTCTATATCTCCCTGTCTCCCTGTCTCCCTGTCTGTATGTCTGTCTGTCTCTCTGTCTCTCTGTCTCTCTCTGTTTCTGTCTCTCTGTCTCTATCTCTCTTTTTCTCTCTGTCTCTGTCTCTCTCTCTGTCCATATCTCCTTCTTCCCCTCTCTCTCTTTCTCTCTCTCTCTCTCTCTCTCTCTCTCTCTCGCTCTCTCTCTCTCTCTCTCTCTCTCTCTCTCTCTGTCTATATCTCCTTCTCCCCTCTCTCTCTTTCTCCTTCTCCCCCCCCCTTTCTCTCTCTCTCTCTCTCTCTGTCTCTGTCTGTCTATATCTCCTTCTCCCCTCTCTCTCTCTCTCTCTCTCTCTGTCTGTCTATATCTCCTTCACCCCTGTCGTCTCCTTATTAAAATGATATCCCTCCCTGTTTATTTTGCAGCACATGAATTCAGCGAGTGAATTCCCCAACTGGTTACATTGGATTTGATGTTGAATGCACATTTGCACACAATTGGATCACATGCCAATTACAACCACTCACAAACACGCTAGATCCCTCATACACAGTCACACACAGATATAACTCGTCAAATCATTTCACATCACTTTGAATTTGTGTATTGTTCACTTTATGAAATGTCAAAAGAAGCTTTTCAACCCAAAACAAATTCCTAAATATTCCCCCAAATTAATAATTATTATCCTTTTGACGGCGCACACACACACACACACACACACACACACACACACACACACACACACACACACACACACACACACACACACACACACACACACACACACACACACACACACACACACACACACACACACACACACACACGTGTCAGAGGGATGCAGAGGGCTGCATTCATATGAGATTTTCTCCTTCATTAAAGAAAGATAAATATCTGCCTCTTATGTTTCTTCCACTTCAGTGGCTTAGTCTGGGAGGAGGAGGGGTTATGGAAATGAGATGGGTAGAGGAGGGGTTATGGTAATGAGATGGGTGGAGGAGGGGTTATGGAAAGAGCTGGGTGGAGGAGGGGTTATGGTTATGCCTGGATGGAGGAAGGGGTATGATAATGGACTGGGTGGAGGAGGGGGTATGATAATGGTTGGGTGGAGGAGGGGGAATGATAATGTTCTGGGTGGAGGAGGGGGTATGATAATTGTATGGGTGGAAGAGGGGGTATGATAATGGTCTGGGTGGAGGAGGGGGTATGATAATTGTCTGGGTGGAAGAGGGGGTATGATAATGGACTGGGTGGAGAAGGGGGTATGATAATGGTTGGGGGGAGGAGGGGGAATGATAATTGTATGGGTGGAAGAGGGGGTACGATAATGGTCTGGGTGGAGGAGTGGGAATGATAGTGGACTGGGCGAAGGAGGGGGTTTGATAATGGCCTGGATAGAGGAAGGGGTATGATAATGGTCTGGGGGGAGGAGGGTGTATGATAAGGGACTGGATGGAGGAAGGGGTATGATAATGGTTGGGTGGAGGAGGGGGTATGATAATGGTTGGGTGGAGGAAGGGGTATGATAATGGACTGGGTGGAGGAGGGGGCATGATAATGGTTGGGTGGAGGAAGGGGTATGATAATGGACTGGGTGGAGGAGGGGGTATGATAATGGTTGGGTGGAGGAAGGGGTGTGATAATGGCCTGGGTGGAGGAGGGGGTATGATAATGGTTGGGTGGAGGAAGGGGTATGATAATGGACTGGGTGGAGAAAGGGGGTATGATAATGGCCTGGGTGGAGGAGGGGGTATGATAATTGTTGGTTGGAGGAATGGGTATGTTAATGGCCTGGGCGAAGGAGGGGGTTTGATAATGGCCTGGATAGAGGAAGGGGTATGATAATGGACTCGGTGGAGGAGGGGGTATGATAATGGCTGGGTGGAGGAAGGGGTATGATAATGGTTGGGTGGAGGAGAGGGTGTGATAATGGTTGGGTGGAGGAAGGGGTATGATAATGGACTGGGTGGAGGAGGGGGTATGATAATGGTTGGTTGGAGGAAGGGGTGTGATAATGGCCTGGGTGGAGGAGGGTGTATGATAATGGTTGGGTGGAGGAAGGGGTATGATAATGGACTGGGTGGAGAAAGGGGGTATGATAATGGCCTGGGTGGAGGAGGGGGTATGATAATTGTTGGTTGGAGGAAGGGGTATGTTAATGGCCTGGGTGGAGGAGGGGGTAGGATAATGGACTGAGTGGAGGAGGGGGTATGATAATGGACTCGGTGGAGGAGGGGGTATGATAATGGCTGGGTGGAGGAAGGGGTATGATAATGGCCTGGTTGGAGGAGGGGGTATGATAATGGTTGGGTGGAGGAAGGGGTATGATAATGGTTGGGTGGAGGAAGGGGTATGATAATGGTTGGGTGGAGGAGGGGGTATGATAATGGTTGGGTGGAGGAAGGGGTATGATAAAGGCCTGGGTGGAGCAGGGGGTATGATAATGGTTGGGTGGAGGAAGGGGTATGATAATGGCCAGTCTCCTCTGCTAGGTACCCCCCCTAGTGAAGTCACCTGGACAGAGAGAACTTTTGTCCGTAAGTATCCAAAATATGAATGTATTAAAAGTAGGTGAAATATTTGAAGAATCCCTGGTGTGGGCCAGAGATGGGAAACTCTGGCAAATGCCAGATGGGCTGGTCCATCTTTTGCCCAGTAGACCTGTCTAAATAGTTTTTTGATGCAAAATGGATAATTATTTGCCTAATAATGGGGGCCTCAAGAGAACACGGACCAGTGTGGGCTCCTTAAGGAAAAAAACAAGCGCAGGTACGTTAGAAATGCCTACGCAGTTTCCTGGTACCAGTCCGCCCCTGCTCTGGACCGTTTACCTATTATTGGGTCATGTCATGGGCGAGGGACGTGAGACGTGCCATGTCTAGAATAATGTGTTTTGCTATATTATAGGGCACAGCACAAATACCAAAAGTCTAAACCAGGTCACAGCATAAATCCTTTGGGAACCTATGCCTTAGGGTGCAGGGGACTTTCAGCACGATTTGGGAGGTTTTTTGTGTGTCAATTATAGCCTGAGACCTGAAAACTGGTTGGCTCCCCCGATATAATGCCTGGGAATTTTTGCTGGCTAACACAGTCTTGTGATGTGCAGGGGACCCAAGGTTGGAACTTGTTTTTTTTTAGGACAGAACGAGAACAAACTGACAACATAAAAACGTAAAGGACAAACTAGCATTGGTAAAATGTCACAAACTAAGTGTACCTCTACTCAGTACATCTAATGAGTACATTTAGTCTGGCATTTTGCTGTGATACTAGCAGACCCTTTAAACAGAGACAATGACCTGTTATTGACCTGTAATTCCTGTTGCCTCCTTTTGTCTCAAGGAAGGGCCACTCTGGTGTCACGGCAATGTAGTCATGACTCTGGTATTAGATTGGTACGTGATCCATGTGGCACGATGAGCTGAACTCCTTTGCTTTCGCTGTAGGTCAGATGAGGCCTGAGGCCCGACGCCCGACGCATGGCTCGCCTCCTGGATTTTACATTGTGGCAGTTGTAATCTACGGCAGTCTTCCTTAATCCTGGTCCCTGGGGTCACAAAAGGGTGCACATTTTGGTTTTGGCCCCAGCACTACACAGCTGATTCAAATGATCAACTCATTGTCAGGCTTTGATCATTTGTACCAGCTGTGTAGTGCTGAGGCCAGAACAAAACTGTGCACCTCTTTGTGTCCTCGGGACCAGGACTAAGAAAGACTGGTCTACAGTAAGGTAACCTCGGGACACTTTCTGTTGCAGGTCACTTGAGGTCGTCTACAGTATGAGGTGGTTTCAGCCCCAGGATCAGGGGGGAGGGAGGGTGGGGGGGGGCATCATCTGAGTTCTGTAAACTGTACAGTAAGCTGGTTAGTGTCCCGTTTGTTGGAGCCAACAAGAGTCACGCAAGGTAACTACTGGATTAGGGAATGAATGTCATGTCACAAGGCTCGTCTGAGTTTTTGGGGTCATCGCACTAATGAAAGAAAAACAAACACATTACAATTGTTTAATATGATTCAGCATTATGAGGTCTCGAAATAGCTTCAATGAACATTTGGACAGAGCTATCTTGGACACACATTTTGACAGCACGTGCCGAGTGAAGGGCTTATTTGAACAAATAGATTTTAAAAGCTGAGGTTAACATGACTGGTTGGATTTTACTGTTGGCAAAATATATATTATAAATGTTATTTTCATGAATTGAACCTTTATTTCACCAGGCGTGTCCAGTGCTTGAATTGGGCCAGTAGACTACACACCTACATTGAGTACGGACACATCACATGTTCTACTGCTTGACTACCAGCACCTCTTATAGAATGTTACCTACGTCAAATCAAATCAAATGTTATTGGTCACATACACATGGTTAGCAAATGTTAATGCGAGTGTAGGGAAATGCTTGTGCTTCTAGTTCCGACAATGCAGTAATAACCAACGAGTCATCTAACCTAACAATTCCAAAACTACTACCTTATAGACACAAGTGTAAGGGGATGAAGAATATGTACATAAGGATATATGAATGAGTGATGGTACAGAACGGCATAGGCAAGATGCAGTAGATGGTATCGAGTACAGTATATTCATATGAGATGAGTAATGTAGGGTATGTAAACATAAAAGTGGCATAGTTTAAAGTGGCTAGTGATACATGTATTACATACAGATGGCAAGATGCAGTAGATGGTATAGAGTACAGTATATACATATGAGATGAGTAATGTAGGGTATGTAAACATTATATAAAGTGGCATTGTTTAAAGTGACTAGTGATACATTTTTTACATACATTTTTCCATTATTAAAGTGGCTAGGGTTGAGTCAGTATGTTGGCAGCAGCCACTCAATGTTAGTGATGACTGTTTAACAGTCTGATGGCCTTGAGATAGAAGCAGCTAGGATAGGGCAGCTCCAGGAAGAGTCTTGGTGGTGCCAAACTTCTTCCATTTAAGAATGATGGAGGCCATTGTGTTCTTGGGGACCTTCAATGCTACAGAAATAGTTTTGTACCCTTCCCCAGATCTCTGCCTCGACACAATCCTGTCTCGGAGCTTAACGGACAATTCCTTCCACCTCATGGCTTGGTTTTTGCTCTGACATGCACTGTCAACTGTGGGACCTTATATAGACAGGTGTATGCCTTTACAAACAGCTGTTGGTTAAGGGCTTGTAAGTAAGCATTTCACTGTAAGGTCTACACTTGTTGTATTCGGCGTATGTGACAAATAACATTTGATTTGAAATCATGTCCAATCAATTGATTTTACCACAGATGGACTCCAATCAACTTGTAGAAACATCTCAGGGATAATCAATGGAAACACGATGCACCTGAGCTCAATTTTGAGTGTCATAGCAACGGGTCTTAATACGTAATGTAAATATATATACTTTTTTACTTTCTAAAAAACTGTTTTGCTTTTCATTATGGGGTATTGTGTGTAGATTGATGATGTTATTTATTCAGTTAATACATTTTATAATAAGGCTGTAACGTCAGAAAATGTGGACTAAGGGGTCTGAATACTTTCCAAATGCACTGTATGTTGGGTGCATTGTCCTGGGATGGTTTAGTTTGACTTGTAGACTCCAGTCCAAGGTGCATTGTCCTGGGATGGTTTAGTTTGACTTGTAGACTCCAGTCCAAGGTGCATTGTCCTGGGATGGTTTAGTTTGACTTGTAGACTCCAGTCCAAGGTGCATTGTCCTGGGATGGTTTAGTTTGACTTGTAGACTCCAGTCCAAGGTGCATTGTCCTGGGATGGTTTAGGTTGACTTGTAGACTCCAGTCCAAGGTGCATTGTCCTGGGAGGGTTTAGGTTGACTTGTAGACTCCAGTCCAAGGTGCATTGTCCTGGGATGGTTTAGGTTGGTTGACTTGTAGACTCCAGTCCAAGGTGCATTGTCCTGGGAGGGTTTAGGTTGACTTGTAGACTCCAGTCCAAGGTGCATTGTCCTGGGATGGTTTAAGTTGACTTGTAGACTCCAGTCCAAGGTGCATTGTCCTGGGATGGTTTAGTTTGACTTGTAGACTCCAGTCCAAGGTGCATTGTCCTGGGATGGTTTAAGTTGACTTGTAGACTCCAGTCCAAGGTGCATTGAAGCTGTTCTGGCAGCTTGTGGTGCCCAACATCTTTTATGACATTTTATGTTGGTGTTTCCTTCATCTTGGCACTTACCTGTATGTGCTTGTGATAAAACTTAATACACAGTTATTTTTTGTATAAACTATTGGTCCTCTGGTTTTTGTTTCAGCCCTGTTTCTGGAGAGCTACCCTCCTGTAGGTTTTCACTCCAATCCTGTTCCTGGAGAATTACCCTCCTGTAGGTTTTCACTCCAATCCTGTTCCTGGAGAGCTACCCTCCTGTAAGTTTTC
>NW_022261985.1:4207409-4212409 GCF_002021735.2 Oncorhynchus kisutch
TTTCACCCCAACCCCAATTGTAACTAACCTCATTAATCTTATCAACAAGATAGTAGTAGTTCTCCAGGAACAGGGTTCAAACCTACAGGGGGGTAGCTCTCCAGGAATAGGGTTCAAACCTACAGGGGGGTAGTTCTCCAGGAACAGGGTTAAAACCTACAGGGGGGTAGTTCTCCAGGAACAGGGTTCAAACCTACAGGTGGGTAGCTCTCCAGGAATAGGGTTCAAACCTACAGGGGGGTAGTTCTCCAGGAACAGGGTTAAAACCTACAGGGGGGTAGTTCTCCAGGAACAGGGTTCAAACCTACAGGTGGGTAGCTCTCCAGGAACAGGGTTAAAACCTACAGGGGGGTAGTTCTCCAGGAACAGGGTTAAAACCTACAGGAGGGTTGTTCTCCAGGAACAGGGTTCAAACCTATAGGAGGGTAGCTCTCCAGGAATAGGGTTGGAGTGAAAACCTACGGGAGGGTAGCTCTCCAGGAACAGGGTTAGAGTGAAAACCTACAGGAGGGTAGCTCTCCAGGAACAGGGTTGGAGTGAAAACCTACAGGAGGGTAGCTCTCCAGGAACAGGATTTGAGTTAAAACCTACAGGAGGGTAGCTCTCCAGGAACAGGGTTAGAGTTAAAACCTACAGGAGGGTAGCTCTCCAGGAACAGGGTTGGACACCCCTGCTATAGATGATAACAAAAACAACACACAAGTTATGAATTCACTCGATCAACCCGTGGAGGGTTATATTCCCACTAAGTGCAGAGGCGTATGCTAGGGTGGGTCCGGGTGGGCTCACCCACTCAGTCAACCCGTGGAGGGTTATATTCCCACTAAGTGCAGAGGCGTATACTAGGGTGGGTCCGGGTGGGCTCACCCACTCAGATCAGAGGCGTATGCTAGGGTGGGTCCGGGTGGGCTCAGCCACTCAGTCAACCCGTGGAGGGTTATATTCCCACTCAGATCAGAGGCGTATGCTAGGGTGGGTCCGGGTGGGCTCACCCACTCAGATCAGAGGCGTATGCTAGGGTGGGTCCGGGTGGGCTCACCCACTCAGATCAGAGGCGTATGCTAGGGTGGGTCTGTGTGGGCTCACCCACTCAGATCAGAGGCGTATGCTAGGGTGGGTCCGGGTGGGCTCACCCACTCAGATCAGAGGCGTATGCTAGGGTGGGTCCGGGTGGGCTCACCCACTCAGATCAGAGGCGTATGCTAGGGTGGGTCAGGGTGGGCTCACCCACTCAGATCAGAGGCGTATGCTAGGGTGGGTCAGGGTGGGCTCACCCACTCAGATCAGAGGTGTATGCTAGGGTGGGTCCGGGTGGGCTCACCCACTCAGATCAGAGGCGTATGCTAGGGTGGGTCAGGGTGGGCTCACCCACTCAGATCAGAGGCGTATGCTAGGGTGGGTCAGGGTGGGCTCACCCACTCAGATCAGAGGCGTATGCTAGGGTGGGTCAGGGTGGGCTCACCCACTCAGATCAGAGGCGTATGCTAGGGTGGGTCAGGGTGGGCTCACCCACTCAGATCAGAGGCGTATGCTAGGGTGGGTCAGGGTGGGCTCACCCACTCAGATCAGAGGCGTATGCTAGGGTGGGTCAGGGTGGGCTCACCCACTAAGTGCAGAGGCGTATGCTAGGGTGGGTCAGGGTGGGCTCACCCACTCAGATCAGAGGCGTATGCTAGGGTGGGTCAGGGTGGGCTCACCCACTAAGTGCAGAGGCGTATGCTAGGGTGGGTCAGGGTGGGCTCACCCACTCAGATCAGAGGCGTATGCTAGGGTGGGTCAGGGTGGGTTCACCCAGTCAGATTGAGCATCAACAACAAAATGTCCAATAGTGTTCAAAACGGGATATTATTTTTATTTTCATCTAAACATGCAAAGTTAGCAGTGCACTGGGTTAGTCAGATTTGATTAAATAATAGCAGGACAGATGACCTGGAAAAACATACACTCTCACAGGATGGGTTGCCAAAAACAACTGAAAGCCACAGTCCCAATATGCCACCAATATGCCGTCATTGAGGCATATGTGGCTTTGCTTCTATGGCTGTATATATGCAGCATGACACTGCCTACTTCTATTTCATTTGTTCATTTAGCTGATAATCCAGTGCCTGTATCACAGTCAACACACCTACATTCTAGCTTTAATCAGCTCTAAAACGGCACGTTTTCCTCTCTGCCCCATGGGGAAATGTGTAGAATTGCAGGAAATTAGCTTTAAAATAGCAACATTTTCTCTAAGCATCATAGCAGAGTGTGTAGAATTGTCCTCTTTACCCCATGGCACAATGTGTAAACTTGCAGGAAGTTAGCTGTTTGACCTCATTTGGGGGGGGGGGGCACCCACACTTCTGCAGACCCACCCGTCAACAAATTGCTGGCTACGCCACTAGTGTCATTCTGTCGACCTCATTCCACAGCTTCATTTACGACATGTCATGTGTGATTTTACACCTGGGAGTCGGTCATCAGGCTAACAACTGCAGCACTCACAATATGTCCTAGAAGTCTCCTCTACATCAGACAGTATCAATGGGAGCAAAACCACAGGCTGTCAGTTAGTCTGGTTTGGGTTGCTGCCTCGTCCTTCTCAGAGAGAGAGGCAAATGGGGGACCTAGTTATCCATCACAGACTCTCTCTCTCTCTCTCCTCCCTCTTTCTCTGTCTTCTCGTCCTGTTCACAACCAGTCCAGGGGGAGCCCCAGAGCTTTAATATCTATATCGTGCTATGACAGGACTGGGTTGGGTTGTGAGGAACTGTATTGAGCCTGGTTGTCCCAAGTGCATGGCTATGTGTTGTACCATCTGTCTAACTGAGAATATCTACCAAATGGCACCCTATTCCCTATATAGTGCACTACTTTTGACCAGAGCCCAAATGAGCCCATAAAGGGAATAGGGTGCCATTTGGGACTGATGAGCTCACTGTTCTTATTGCCTGTGCCCAGGGCTGGGATCCAGGATGGTCTTTTCCCCCACTGCTAGTATTCTTTATGAACCATGGAGGCAACCAGCCATGTCCGCTGTGTGTTTTGTTTGAACAATCTAATTTAAGCTTAAGCCCCTTTAAATAAAGAATGACTTGTGGCACTGCTATAATTAGATAGACAGAAGACCAGGATCCATACTACATGCTGGATTAATAATATATTGTCTGTCACAGAGGTGTGTGTGTGTGTGTGTGTGTGTGTGTGTGTGTGTGTGTGTGTGTGTGTGTGTGTGTGTGTGTGTGTGTGTGTGTGTGTGTGTGTGTGTGTGTGTGTGTGTGTGTGTGTGTGTGTGTGTGTGTGTGTGTGTGTGTGTGTGTGTGTGTGTGTGTGTGTGTGGTGGAAGCATAGAAACCTAGAAGCAGAGGAGAGGAGAAGCCAGATGTGGGTTTCTCTCATCCTTTATGTTGTGGTTTGGAAAAACAAACAGTCTCCCAGTTGTTATTGATTTTATTGCTAATAGAAGCAGAGAAGCTGAGAGTCACGGATTGAACAGGATCAGGGCTGTTCCAACGCTATCAGAGGCTGTTGTTCCAGACCCTTGAAATCTTTCAACATTGTTTTATTCAATGTGTCTCATATGATGTGATATAACATAAAACCTGCCTAGTCTGCCTGCTGAGATGGAATGTGTTCTGAGGCACAGAATATGCATTATGAATTGGACATGCAACATGAATTCATCAAACTGCCTGACATGCACACAAACACACAGATACATACAGTACCAGTCAAAGGTTTGGACACACCTACCCATTCAAGGGTTTTTCTTTATTTTTAAAACTATTTTCTACATTGTAGAATAATACCGAATACATCAAAACTATCAAATAACACATATGGAATCATGTAGTAACCAAAAAAGTGTTAAATGAATCCAAATATATTCCATATTTGAGATTCTTCAAAGTAGCCACCCTTTGCCTTGATGACAGCTTTGCACACTCTTGGCATTCTCTCAACCAGCTTCATGAGGTAGTCACCTGGAATGCATTTCAATTAACAGGTGTGTCTTGTTGAAAGTAAATTTGTGGAATTTCACTTCTTAATGCGTTTGAGCCAATCAGTTGTGTTGTGACAAGGTAGGGGTGGTATACAGAAGACAGCCCTATTTGGTAAAAGACCAAGTCAATATTATGTCAAGAACAGCTCAAATAAACAAAGAGAAATGACAGTCCATCATTACTTTAAGACATGAAGGTCTGTCAATATGAAACATTTCAAGAAATTGGAATGTTTCTTGAACTGCCGTCGCAAAAACCACCAAGCGCTGTGATGAATCTGGCCACAGGAATGGAAGACCCAGAGTTACCTCTGATGTGGAGAATAAGTTCATTAGAGTTACCAGCCTCAGAAATTGCACCCCAAATACATGCTTCACAGAGTTCATGTAACAGACACATCTCAACATCAACTGTTCAGAGGAGACTGTGTGGATCAGTCCTTCATGGTCAAATTGCTGCAAAGAAACCACAACTAAAGGACACCAATAATAAGAAGAGCATTGCTTGGGCCAAGAAACACGAGCAATGGACATTAGACCGGTGGAAATGTGTCCTTTGGTCTGATGAGTCCAAACTTGAGATTTGTGGTTCCAACCGCCGTGTCTTTGTGAGCTCACATCTCTCAGTATTTCAGTTCATAGCATTAGTGTCCACAGGGCAGCACACGCACACGCACACGCACACGCACACGCACACACACACACACACACACACACACACACACACACACACACACACACACACACACACACACACACACACACACACTCCTCATTTCATCTTCCCTCTGGCCTGAGGAGGTATGTGTGTGATCAAGGTATTGAGAGAGAGGAATGTTAGGTTGAACCCTGTTCTTTCCTTCTCATTAGTCTTCCTCCAGGGGGCCACAGCACCAGGTTCACATGAGCTGATTGGGAGTGTGTCCCCTGGCAGAATACGTGTGTGTGTCTCTCTGTGTCTGTGTGCGCAGTGGTGGAAAAAGTACCCAATTGTCATACTTGAGTAAAAGTA
>NW_022261985.1:4217409-4222409 GCF_002021735.2 Oncorhynchus kisutch
AACTAACGCTATCTCTGCCGCGGCCGGACTCTTTCTATCTATCCGGTCTCTCTCATCCAGCTCTAGGCTTTGGTGTCGATCCAGCCCTCCGCATCAACGTATTCGATGAACTGAAGTTGGGAGAGTCTTACGCTGGAGTTTTTCAAGTTCAGGGGTTCCACAATGAGAGCAGAGCCTTTCTTTTCCAAGGTAAGACCCGAAAACTGTATTTGACCCATATCTATGCATTACTCTCACAGGGCGGCAGGTAGCCTAGTGGTTAGAGGCAGCTAGCCTAGTGGTTAGAGGCAGGTAGCCTAGTGGTTAGAGGCAGGTAGCCTAGTGGTTAGAGGTAGGTAGCCTAGTGGTTAGAGGCAGGTAGCCTAGTGGTTAGAGGCGGGTAGCCTAATGGTTAGAGGTAGGTAGCCTAATGGTTATCGGCATGTAGCCTAGTGGTTAGAGGCAGCTAGCCTAGTGGTTAGAGTCAGGTAGCCTAGTGGTTAGAGGCAGGTAGCCTAGTGGTTAGAGGCAGCTAGCCTAGTGGTTAGAGGCAGGTAACCTAGTGGTTAGAGGCAGCTAGCCTAGTAGTTAGAGGCAGCTAGCCTAGTGGTTAGAGGCAGGTAGCCTAGTGGTTAGAGGCCGGTAGCCTAGTGGTTAGAGGCAGGTAGCCTAGTGGTTAGAGGCAGGTAGCCTAGTGGTTAGAGGCAGGTAGCCTAGTGGTTAGTGGCAGGTAGCCTAGTGGTTAGAGGTAGGTAGCCTAATGGTTATCGGCAGGTAGCCTAGTGGTTAGAGGCAGCTATTCTAGTGGTTAGAGTCACGTAGCCTAGTGGTTAGAGGCAGGTAGCCTCGTGGTTAGAGGCAGCTAGCCTAGTGGTTAGAGGCAGGTACCCTAGTGGTTAGAGACAGCTAGCCTAGTAGTTAGAGGCAGGTAGCCTAGTGGTTAGAGGCAGGTAGCCTTCTGGTTAGAGGCAGCTAGCCTAGTGGTTAGAGGCAGGTAGCCTAGTTGTTAGAGGCAGGTAGCCTAGTGGTTAGAGGCAGGTAGCCTAGTGGTTAGAGGCAGCTAGCCTAGTGGTTAGAGGCAGCTTGCCTAGTGATTAAAGGCAGGTAGCCTAGTGGTTAGAGGCAGCTAGCCTAGTAGTTAGAGGCAGGTAGCCAAGTGGTTAGAGGCAGCTAGCCTTCTGGTTAGAGGCAGCTAGCCTTCTGGTTAGAGGCAGCTAGCCTAGTGGTTAGAGGCAGGTAACCTAGTTGTTAGAGGCAGGTAGCCTAGTGGTTAGAGGCAGCTAGCCTAGTGGTTAGAGGCAGCTTGCCTAGTGATTAAAGGCAGGTAGCCTAGTGGTTAGAGGCAGCTAGCCTAGTAGTTAGAGGCAGGTAGCCAAGTGGTTAGAGGCAGCTAGCCTTCTGGTTAGAGGCAGCTAGCCTAGTGGTTAGAGGCAGGTAACCTAGTAGTTAGAGGCAGCTAGCCTAGTGGTTAGAGGCAGGTAATCTAGTGGGTAGAGGGAGGTAGCCTAGTAGTTAGAGGCAGGTAGCCTACTGGTTAAAGGCAGGTAGCCTAGTGGTTAGAGGCAGCTAGCCTAGTGGTTAGAAGCAGCTAGCCTAGTGGTTAAAGGCAGCTAGCCTAGTGGTTAGAGGCAGGTAGCCTAGTGGTTAGAGGCCGGTAGCCTAGTGGTTAGAGGCAGGTAGCCTAGTGGTTAGAGGCAGGTAGCCTAGTGGTTCGAGGCAGCTAGCCTAGTGGTTAGAGGCCGGTAGCCTAGTGGTTAGAGGCAGGTAGCCTAGTGGTTAGAGGCAGGTAGCCTAGTGGTTCGAGGCAGCTAGCCTAGTGGTTAGAGGCAGGTGGCCTAGTGGTTAGAGGCAGGTAGCATAGTGGTTAGAAGCAGCTAGCCTAGTGGTTAGAGGCAGCTAGCCTTCTGGTTAGAGGCAGCTAGCCTAGTGGTTAGAGGCAGGTAACCTAGTAGTTAGAGGCAGATAGCCTAGTGGTTAGATGCAGGTAATCTAGTGGGTAGAGGCAGGTAGCCTTGTAGTTAGAGGCAGGTAGCCTACTGGTTAGAGGAAGCTAGCCTAGTAGTTAGAGGCAGGTAGCCTTCTGGTTAGAGGCAGCTAGCTTTCTGGTTAGAGGCAGCTAGCCTAGTGGTTAGAGGCAGGTAACCTAGTAGTTAGAGGCAGCTAGCCTAGTGGTTAGAAGCAGCTAGCCTAGTGGTTAGAGGCAGCTAGGCTAGTGGTTAGAGGCAGGTAGCCTAGTAGTTAGAGGCAGGTAGCCTAGTGGTTAGAGGCAGGTAGCCTAGTGGTTAGAGGCAGCTAGCCTAGTGGTTAGAAGCAGCTAGCCTAGTGGTTAAAGGCAGCTAGCCTACTGTGACTAATCTTCTGCTATGTCATAAGACAGTGAGTTCAAATAGCCTACACACCTGTTAAAAAGCAGGTAGCCTGCTGCTAGGATAGACGTTTGGTCTTGACGTTTCAACCATAGCGTGATAAAGCATTAACGTTACCCTCGGCCTACTGTATGACGATAATAGATAACCCCGTCATAATAGATAACCCCGTCATAATAGATAACCCCGTCATAATAGATAACCCCGTCATAATAGATAACCCCGTCATAACAGATAACCCGTCATAATAGATAACCTCGTCACAATAGATAACCCCGTCATAATAGATAACCCCGTCATAATAGATAACCCCGTCATAAAAGATAACCCCGTCATAATAGATAACCCCGTCATAATAGATAACCCCGTCATAACAGATAACCCCTTCATAACAGATAACCCCGTCATAATAGATAACCCCGTCATAATAGATAACCCCGTCATAACAGATAACCCCGTCATAACAGATAACCCCGTCATAATAGATAACCCCGTCATAACAGATAACCCCGTCATAACAGATAACCTCGTCACAATAGATAACCCCGTCATAACAGATAACCCCGTCATAATAGACAACACCATCGTGGCCTGGTGCCAGGCTGCAGTGAACTATTGGCAGCGACATTATTGTTTCAGTCTATAAATGATAGACTATTTATCCCAATCTTTTGCCAAACGTAGATCAGCAAAACAAAGATCCAAAATAGAAACCCCAACCCATACAGAAGTCTTTCATTCTGCCATTCAGCTGTCCCCATATTATGACTTCTAATCCCATGTCTGGAGTTGTAGGTTTAGTAAACAGTGGCATACCACATACCCCGCAGCAGGTTATAGTGTGCCCCCCCCCCTCCACCCCACCCCCAGATATGGTAGGCCTTGAATGTCAGTAAATTAGCTGTCAGACTGCAACATTTCTGCTCATTCTCATTGATAAATGTGCAGAATAGCATGATTAGCTATAGAACTGTTTCTCTCTGACCCATGGCAATACAAATTGCAGAAAGTTAGCTATAAAACAGCAATTTTCTCTCAGCCTCATGGGAAAATGTGTAGAATATCATGAGATTAGCTATAAAGCTGCACATTTTCTCTTTGCCCCATGGCAAAATGTGTAGAATGTGTTTGTGTGAGGGAGATTTTTTATTTATTTTCATCTTCCACAAGAGTCTCTGTTTCTTTCGTTCAGACTTTCTGTAAGTTTCTCTCTCTGATGTCTGCAAACTGAGGGTGTTGATCTTGAGTTTCTCTCTCTGATGCCTCCAAACTGAGGGTGTTGATCTGAGCTTCAGTGGCTGTGTCTGAGCTAGCAATGCAGACCACCCCCCCCCCCCCCCCCCCCCAGAGCAGAAAACAGGGATGAAAACTCTGCCTTTGTGCCGAAGCGTCTTTTATGTTTTGCACTGACTCTCTTGCACAGGCTCAATGTACACTCACTGGACCCTAACCACACACACACACACACACACACACACACACACACACACACACACACACACACACACACACACACACACACACACATTCCTTCACACTCTTCACGTATGCTGCTACTACTCTCTGTTTATTATCTATGCATAGTCACTTTACCCCAACCTACATGTACATATTACCTCAATGACCTCGTACCCCTGCACATTGACTTTGTACTGGTACCCCTTGTATACAGCCTCGTTATTGTTATTTTCTTCTGTTACTATTTCTACTTTAGTTTATTTAGCAAATGTTTCTTAGTTACTTTTTTTACAACTGCATTGTTGGTTATGGGCTCGTAAGTAAGCAGTTCACTGTAAGGTTTACACCTGTTGTTTTCAGCACATGTGACAAATACAATTAGATTTGTAGGCCTTTTATCCACAGTACCAGTACCAGTCCATGGTTTTGTTAAGGCTATGAGAATCAGAATGAAAGGCAGAATGGAGTATTCAACCCCTTTTGTTATGACAAGCCTAAAGAAGTTCAGGAGTAAAAATGTGCTTTAAAACTCACATAATAAGTTGCATGGACTCACTCTGTGTGCAATAACAGTGTTTAACATGATTTGTGAATGATTACCTCACGGCTGTACCCCACACATACAATTATCTGTAAGATCCCTCAGTCAAGCAGTTCATTTCAAAGATAGATTTAACCACAAAGACCACATTGTCGTTACTCTACAATACTAAGCTAATTGACAGAGTGAAAAGGAGGAAGCTTGTACAGAATAAGAATGTCCCAAAACATGCACCTTGTTTGCAACAAGGCACTAATACTACTAATACTAATACTACTGCACTAATACTGCAAAACAAATGTGGCAAAGCAAAGTGTTATGTTGTTTGTTATGTTTGTGGCAAATCCAATACAACACATTACTGAGTATCACTCTCCATATTTTCAAGTGTAGTGGTGGCTGCATCATGTTATGGGTATGCTTGTAATCGTTAAGGACTGAGGAGTTTTTCAGGATTAAAAAATAAACGGAATGAGCAAAGCACAGGCAAAATCCTAGAGGAAAACCTGCTTCAGTCTGCTTCCCAACAGACACTGTGAGATGAATGAACCTTTCAGCAGGACCATAACCTAAAAGGCCAAATATTCACTGGAGTTTCTTACCAAGATGACAGTAAAATTTCCTGGGTGGCCGAGGTACAGTTTTGACTTAAATCT